>NC_088216.1:181184-228684 GCF_036934945.1 Oncorhynchus masou masou | reverse complement strand
CCCCCCACACCAGACAATTTGAATTCTCTGCATTGTATTCTGTCATTTTATTCATAACAATATTGTGTATTCATGACACAGTCATTATATATTCATGATATAGTTATAATTTATTCATAATTTATTCATGATATAGTTATGATATAGTCATGATATATTAATGATATAGTTATAATTTATTCATTATTTATTAATGATATAGTTATGATATAGTCATGATATATTAATGATATAGTTATAATTTATTCGTAATTTATTCATGATATAGTTATGATATAGTCATGATATATTAATGATATAGTTATAATTTATTCATTATTTATTAATGATATAGTTATGATATAGTCATTATATATTAATGATATAGTTATAATTTATTAATTAGTTATTATTGATATAGTTATGATATGGTCATTACATATTAATGATACAGTTATATATTAATTATATATATATATATATTCATGACAAAGTCATGACATAGTCATTATATATTCATGATAAGTTCCTGATATGTGTAATCTTCCAGGGGCCATTTTGACGGCCGTCGCGTGGCGGTGAAACGGATCCTTCCAGAGTGTTTTGACGTTGCAGAGCGAGAGGTCCAGCTGCTCCGGGAATCGGACGAACATCCAAACGTCATCAGATACTACTGCACCGAGAGAGACAAACTGTTCACCTACATCGCTATAGAACTGTGTGCTGCTACGCTACAACAGGTAGGTAGATACTACTGCACCGAGAGAGACAAACTGTTCACCTACAACCTGGTAGTGTATATATATAACCTGGTAGTGTGTATATATATATAACCTGGTAGTGTGTATATAACCTGGTAGTGTATATATATATAACCTGGTAGTGTATATATATATATAACCTGGTAGTGTATATATATAACCTGGTAGTGTGTATATAACCTGGTAGTGTATATATATAACCTGGTAGTGTATATATAACCTGGTAGTGTATATATAACCTGGTAGTGTGTGTATATAACCTGGTAGTGTATATATAACCTGGTAGTGTATATATATAACCTGGTAGTGTGTATATAACCTGGTAGTGTATATATAACCTGGGAGTGTGTGTATATATATATATATATATATATATATATATATATATATATATATATATATATATATATATATATATATATATATATATATATATATAACCTGGTAGTGTGTATATAACCTGGTAGTGTGTATATAACCTGGTAGTGTATATATAATCTGGTAGTGTATATATAACCTGGTAGTGTGTATATAACCTGGTAGTGTGTGTATATAACCTGGTAGTGTATATATAATCTGGTAGTGTATATATAATCTGGTAGTGTGTATATAACCTGGTAGTGTGTATATAACCTGGTAGTGTGTGTATATAACCTGGTAGTGTGTGTATATAACCTGGTAGTGTGTATATATAACCTGGTAGTGTATATATAACCTGGTAGTGTGTATATATAACCTGGTAGTGTATATATAATCTGGTAGTGTGTATATAACCTGGTAGTGTATATGTATATAACCTGGTAGTGTATATATAATCTGGTAGTGTATATATAATCTGGTAGTGTGTATATAGCCTGGTAGTGTATATTTATATAACCTGGTTGTGTGTATATATATATTACCTGGTAGTGTATATATACCCTGGTAGTGTATATATATAAATAACCTGGTAGTGTATATATATAACATTTACATTTAAGTCATTTAGCAGACGCTCTTATCCAGAGCGATTTACAAATTGGTGAATTCACCTTCTGACATCCAGTGGAACAGCCACTTTACAATAGTGCATCTAAATCATTTAAGGGGGGGGGGAGAAGGATTACTTTATCCTATCCTAGGTATTCCTTGAAGAGGTGGGGTTTCAGGTGTCTCCGGAAGGTGGTGATTGACTCCGCTGTCCTGGCGTCAGTTATAACCTGGTAGTGTATATATAACCTGGTAGTGTATATATATAACCTGGTAGTGTATATATATAACCTGGTTGTTTGTGTATATATAACCTGGTAGTGTATATATATATATATATATATATATATAACCTGGTAGTGTATATATATATATATATATAACCTGGTAGTGTATATATATATAACCTGGTAGTGTATATATAACCTGGTAGTGTGTATATAACCTGGTAGTGTGTGTATATAATCTGGTAGTGTGTGTATAACCTGGTAGTGTATATATATATATAACCTGGTAGTGTATATATAACCTGGTAGTGTGTATATATATCCTGGTAGTGTATATATAACCTGGTAGTGTATATATATAACCTGGTTGTTTGTGTATATATAACCTGGTAGTGTATATATATATATATATATATATATATATATAACCTGGTAGTGTATATATATATAACCTGGTAGTGTATATATAACCTGGTAGTGTATATATAACCTGGTAGTGTATATATATATAACCTGGTAGTGTGTATATAACCTGGTAGTGTGTATATATAACCTGGTAGTGTATATATAACCTGGTAGTGTGTATATAACCTGGTAGTGTATATATATAACCTGGTAGTGTGTATATAACCTGGTAGTGTGTATATAACCTGGTAGTGTATATATATATATATATAACCTGGTAGTGTGTATATAACCTGGTAGTGTGTGTATATAATCTGGTAGTGTGTGTATAACCTGGTAGTGTATATATATATATAACCTGGTAGTGTATATATAACCTGGTAGTGTGTATATATATCCTGGTAGTGTATATATAACCTGGTAGTGTACATATATAACCTGGTTGTTTGTGTATATAACCTGGTAGTGTATATATAACCTGGTAGTGTATATATATATATAACCTGGTAGTGTATATATATATAACCTGGTAGTGTATATATAACCTGGTAGTGTATATATATATAACCTGGTAGTGTGTATATAACCTGGTAGTGTATATATATAACCTGGTAGTGTATATATAACCTGGTAGTGTGTATATAACCTGGTAGTGTATATATATAACCTGGTAGTGTGTATATAACCTGGTAGTGTGTATATAACCTGGTAGTGTGTATATATAACCTGGTAGTGTATATATATATATATATAACCTGGTAGTGTGTATATAACCTGGTAGTGTGTGTATATAATCTGGTAGTGTGTGTATAACCTGGTAGTGTATATATATATATATAACCTGGTAGTGTGTATATAACCTGGTAGTGTGTATATATAACCTGGTAGTGTATATATATATATAACCTGGTAGTGTGTATATAACCTGGTAGTGTGTATATAGCCTGGTAGTGTATATTTATATAACCTGGTCGTGTGTGTATATATATAACCTGGTAGTGTATATATAACCTGGTAATGTATATATATATATATAAATAACCTGGTAGTGTATATATAACCTGGTAGTGTGTATATATATCCTGGTAGTGTGTATATATTACCTGGTAGTGTATATATAACCTGGTTGTGTGTATATATATAACCTGGTAGTGTATGTATAACCTGGTAGTGTATATATAACCTGGTAGTGTATATATACATAACCTGGAAGTATATATATATATAACCTGGTTGTGTGTATATAACCTGGAAGTGTATATATATATAACCTGGTAGTGTATATATAACCTGGTAGTGTGTATATATAACCTGGTATTGTGTATATATATATATATAACCTGGTAGTGTGTATATAACCTGGTAGTGTGTATATAACCTGGCAGTGTGTATATAACCTGGTAGTGTATATATATAAATAACCTGGTAGTGTATATATAACCTGGTAGTGTGTATATAACCTGGTAGTGTATATATAACCTGGTAGTGTGTATATAACCTGGTAGTGTATATATAACCTGGTAGTGTATATATATAACCTGGTTGTGTGTATATATAACATGGTAGTGTATATATAACCTGGTAGTGTGTATATAACCTGGTAGTGTGTATATAACCTGGTAGTGTATATATATAACCTGGTAGTGTGTATATAACCTGGTAGTGTGTGTATATAATCTGGTAGTGTGTATATAACCTGGTAGTACGTATATATAACCTGGTAGTGTGTATATATAACCTGGTAGTGTGTATATATAACCTGGTAGTGTGTATATATAACCTGGTAGTGTGTATATATAACCTGGTAGTGTGTATATAACCTGGTAGTGTGTATATAACCTTGTAGTGTGTATATAACCTGGTAGTGTGTATATAACCTGGTAGTGTGTATATAACCTGGTAGTGTGTTTATATAATCTGGTAGTGTGTATATAACCTGGTAGTGCGTATATATAACCTGGTTGTGTGTATATATAACCTGGTAGTGTGTGTATAACCTGGTAGTGTGTATATATAACCTGGTAGTGTATATATAATCTTGTAGTGTGTATATAACCTTGTAGTGTGTATATATATACATAACCTGGTAGTGTGTATATATAACCTGGTAGTGTATATATATATAAATAACTTGGTAGTGTATATATAACCTGGTAGTGTGTATATATATATAACCTGGTAGTGTATATATAACCTGGTAGTGTATATATATATATATATATAACCTGGTAGTGTGTGTATAACCTGGTAGTGTGTATATATAACCTGGTAGTGTATATATAATCTTGTAGTGTGTATATAACCTTGTAGTGTGTATATATATACATAACCTGGTAGTGTGTATATATAACCTGGTAGTGTATATATATATAAATAACTTGGTAGTGTATATATAACCTGGTAGTGTGTATATATATATATAACCTGGTAGTGTATATATAACCTGGTAGTGTATATATATATAAATAACCTGGTAGTGTATATATAACCTGGTAGTGTATATATAACCTGGTAGTGTATATATATAACCTGGTAGTGTGTATATATAACCTGGTAGTGTGTATATAACCTGGTAGTGTGTGTATATAACCTGGTAGTGTGTGTATATAACCTGGTAGTGTGTATATATAACCTGGTATTGTGTATATATATGTATATATATAACCTGGTAGTGTGTATATAACCTGGTAGTGTGTGTATATAACCTGGTAGTGTATATATATAATCTGGTAGTGTGTGTATATAACCTGGTAGTGTGTATATATAATCTGGTAGTGTATATATATATATATATAACCTGGTAGTGTGTATATATAATATGGTAGTGTATATATATAATATGGTAGTGTATATATATATAATATGGTAGTGTATATATGTAACCTGGTAGTGTATATATAACCTGGTAGTGTGTATATAACCTGGTAGTGTGTATATATAATATGGTAGTGTGTATATATATAACCTGGTAGTGTATATATAACCTGGTAGTGTGTATATATAATCTGGTAGTGTGTATATATAACCTGGTAGTGTGTATATATAACATGGTAGTGTATATATATAACCTGGTAGTGTATATATATAATCTGGTAGTGTGTATATATAACCTGGTAGTGTGTATATAATCCGGTAGTGTGTATATATAATATGGTAGTGTATATATAATATGGTAGTGTATATATAATATGGTAGTGTGTATATATAATCTGGTAGTGTGTATATATAACCTGGTAGTGTGTATATATAACATGGTAGTGTATATATATAACCTGGTAGTGTATATATATAATCTGGTAGTGTGTATATATAACCTGGTAGTGTGTATATAATCCGGTAGTGTGTATATATAATATGGTAGTGTATATATAATATGGTAGTGTATATATAATATGGTAGTGTGTATATATAATCTGGTAGTGTGTATATATAACCTGGTAGTGTGTATATATAACATGGTAGTGTATATATATAACCTGGTAGTGTATATATATAATCTGGTAGTGTGTATATATAACCTGGTAGTGTGTATATAATCCGGTAGTGTGTATATATAATATGGTAGTGTATATATAATATGGTAGTGTATATATAATATGGTAGTGTGTATATATATATATATATATATATATATATATATATATATATATATATATATATATATATATATATATATATATATATATATATATAACCTGGTAGTGTATATATAACCTGGTAGTGTATATATAACCTGGTAGTGTATATATATATATAACCTGGTAGTGTATATATATATATAACCTGGTAGTGTATATATATAAATAACCTGGTAGTGTGTATATATAACCTGGTAGTGTGTATATATAACCTGGTAGTGTGTATATAACCTGGTTGTGTGTATATATAACCTGGTAGTGCATATATATAAATAACCTGGTAGTGTATATATAACCTGGTAGTGTGTATATAACCTGGTAGTGTATATATAACCTGGTAGTGTGTATATAACCTGGTAGTGTATATATATAACCTGGTAGTGTGTATATATCCTGGTAGTGTATATATAACCTGGTTGTGTGTATATATTACCTGGTAGTGTATATATAACCTGGTAGTGTGTGTATAACCTGGTAGTGTGTATATATAACCTGGTAGTGTATATATAATCTTGTAGTGTGTATATAACCTTGTAGTGTGTATATATATACATAACCTGGTAGTGTGTATATATAACCTGGTAGTGTATATATATATAAATAACTTGGTAGTGTATATATAACCTGGTAGTGTGTATATATATATAACCTGGTAGTGTATATATAACCTGGTAGTGTATATATATATATATATATAACCTGGTAGTGTGTGTATAACCTGGTAGTGTGTATATATAACCTGGTAGTGTATATATAATCTTGTAGTGTGTATATAACCTTGTAGTGTGTATATATATACATAACCTGGTAGTGTGTATATATAACCTGGTAGTGTATATATATATAAATAACTTGGTAGTGTATATATAACCTGGTAGTGTGTATATATATATATAACCTGGTAGTGTATATATAACCTGGTAGTGTATATATATATAAATAACCTGGTAGTGTATATATAACCTGGTAGTGTATATATAACCTGGTAGTGTATATATATAACCTGGTAGTGTGTATATATAACCTGGTAGTGTGTATATAACCTGGTAGTGTGTGTATATAACCTGGTAGTGTGTGTATATAACCTGGTAGTGTGTATATATAACCTGGTATTGTGTATATATATGTATATATATAACCTGGTAGTGTGTATATAACCTGGTAGTGTGTGTATATAACCTGGTAGTGTATATATATAATCTGGTAGTGTGTGTATATAACCTGGTAGTGTGTATATATAATCTGGTAGTGTATATATATATATATATATAACCTGGTAGTGTGTATATATAATATGGTAGTGTATATATATAATATGGTAGTGTATATATATATAATATGGTAGTGTATATATGTAACCTGGTAGTGTATATATAACCTGGTAGTGTGTATATAACCTGGTAGTGTGTATATATAATATGGTAGTGTGTATATATAACCTGGTAGTGTGTATATATAACATGGTAGTGTATATATATAACCTGGTAGTGTATATATATAATCTGGTAGTGTGTATATATAACCTGGTAGTGTGTATATAATCCGGTAGTGTGTATATATAATATGGTAGTGTATATATAATATGGTAGTGTATATATAATATGGTAGTGTGTATATATAATATGGTAGTGTGTATATATAATCTGGTAGTGTGTATATATAACCTGGTAGTGTGTATATATAACATGGTAGTGTATATATATAACCTGGTAGTGTATATATATAATCTGGTAGTGTGTATATATAACCTGGTAGTGTGTATATAATCCGGTAGTGTGTATATATAATATGGTAGTGTATATATAATATGGTAGTGTATATATAATATGGTAGTGTGTATATATAATCTGGTAGTGTGTATATATAACCTGGTAGTGTGTATATATAACATGGTAGTGTATATATATAACCTGGTAGTGTATATATATAATCTGGTAGTGTGTATATATAACCTGGTAGTGTGTATATAATCCGGTAGTGTGTATATATAATATGGTAGTGTATATATAATATGGTAGTGTATATATAATATGGTAGTGTGTATATATATATATATATATATATATATATATATAACCTGGTAGTGTATATATAACCTGGTAGTGTATATATATATATAACCTGGTAGTGTATATATATATATATATAACCTGGTAGTGTATATATATAAATAACCTGGTAGTGTATATATAACCTGGTAGTGTGTATATATAACCTGGTAGTGTGTATATAACCTGGTTGTGTGTATATATAACCTGGTAGTGCATATATATAAATAACCTGGTAGTGTATATATAACCTGGTAGTGTGTATATAACCTGGTAGTGTATATATATAACCTGGTAGTGTGTATATAACCTGGTAGTGTGTATATAACCTGGTTGTGTGTATATATAACCTGGTAGTGCATATATATATATATATATATATATATATATATATATATATATATATATATATATATATATATATATATATAAATAAATAAATAAATAAATAAATAAATAAATAACCTGGAAGTATATTTATATAACCTGGAAGTATATAACCCGGTAGTGTAGTCATATAACCTGGTAGTGTATATATAACCTGGTAGTGTATATATATAACCTGGTAGTGTGTATATATAACCTGGTAGTATATATATATAACCTGGTAGTGTATATATGTAACCTGGTAGTGTATATATATATAACCTGGTAGTGTATATATAACCTGGTAGTGTGTATATATAACCTGGTAGTGTGTATATATATATAACCTGGTAGTATATATATATAACCTGGTAGTGTGTATATATAACCTGGTAGTGTATATATATAACCTGGTAGTATATATATATATAACCTGGTAGTGTATATATAACCTGGTAGTGTGTATATATAACCTGGTAGTGTGTATATATATATAACCTGGTAGTATATATATATAACCTGGTAGTATATATATATAACCTGGTAGTGTATATATATAACCTGGTAGTGTGTATATATATATAACCTGGTAGTGTGTATATATTTATAACCTGGTAGTATATATATATAACCTGGTAGTATATATATATAACCTGGTAGTATATATATATAACCTGGTAGTGTGTATATATAACCTGGTAGTGTGTATATATATATAACCTGGTAGTGTGTGTATATATATATAACCTGGTAGTATATATATATATAACCTGGTAGTGTGTATATATAACCTGGTAGTGTATATATATAACCTGGTAGTGTATATATATAACCTGGTAGTGTATATATATAACCTGGTAGTATATATATATAACCTGGTAGTGTATATATAACCTGGTAGTGTATATATATAACCTGGTAGTGTATATATAACCTGGTAGTGTGTATATATAACCTGGTAGTGTATATATATAACCTGGTAGTGTATATATATAACCTGGTAGTATATATATATAACCTGGTAGTGTGTATATATAACCTGGTAGTGTATATATATAACCTGGTAGTATATATATATAACCTGGTAGTGTATATATATATATAACCTGGTAGTGTATATATAACCTGGTAGTGTATATATAACCTGGTAGTATATATATATATATATATATAACCTGGTAGTGTATATATAACCTGGTAGTGTATATATAACCTGGTAGTATATATATATATATATATATATATATATATATATATATATATATATATATATATATATATAATATAACCTGGTAGTGTATATATAACCTGGTAGTATGTATATATAACCTGGTAGTGTATATATAACCTGGTAGTGTGTATATATAACCTGGTAGTGTATATATATATAACCTGGTAGTGTATATATATAACCTGGTAGTATATATATATAACCTGGTAGTGTGTATATATAACCTGGTAGTGTATATATATATAACCTGGTAGTGTATATATATATAACCTGGTAGTGTGTATATATAACCTGGTAGTGTATATATATATAACCTGGTAGTGTATATATATAACCTGGTAGTATATATATATAACCTGGTAGTGTGTGTATATATAACCTGGTAGTGTATATATATAACCTGGTAGTATATATATATAACCTGGTAGTGTATATATATATATATATAACCTGGTAGTGTATATATAACCTGGTAGTATATATATATATATATATATATATATATATATATATATATATATATATATATAACCTGGTAGTGTATATATAACCTGGTAGTGTGTATATATAACCTGGTAGTGTATATATATATAACCTGGTAGTGTATATATATAACCTGGTAGTATATATATATAACCTGGTAGTGTGTATATATAACCTGGTAGTGTATATATATATAACCTGGTAGTGTATATATATAACCTGGTAGTGTGTATATATAACCTGGTAGTGTATATATATATAACCTGGTAGTATATATATATAACCTGGTAGTGTGTGTATATATAACCTGGTAGTGTATATATATAACCTGGTAGTATATATATATAACCTGGTAGTGTGTATATATATATATATATAACCTGGTAGTGTATATATAACCTGGTAGTGTATATATAACCTGGTAGTATATATATATATATATATAACCTGGTAGTGTATATATAACCTGGTAGTGTATATATAACCTGGTAGTATATATATATATATATATATATATAACCTGGTAGTGTATATATAACCTGGTAGTATATATATAACCTGGTAGTGTATATATATAACCTGGTAGTGTGTATATATAACCTGGTAGTGTATATATATATATCCTGGTAGTGTATATATATATATATAACCTGGTAGTGTATATATAACCTGGTAGTGTATATATATATATATAAATAACCTGGTAGTGTATATATAACCTGATAGTATATATATATAACCTGGTAGTGTATATATGTAATGTTTATAACATGTGTGTTCTCTACTGTCCCCAGTATGTGGAAGATCCGTCGTGCCATGCTGGTCTCAGCCCTGTCACTGTACTACAACAGACCATGTGTGGTCTCAGCCACCTCCACTCACTAAACATAGGTAGTATATACAGCTGTCTGTCCGTCCGTCCGACCCGACCCCTTCCTTCCTACCCACCTACCTACCCACCTACCTACCTACCTACCTACCTACCTACCTACCTACCTACCTACCTACCTACCTTGGTCTCAGCCACCTCCACTCACTAAACATAGGTAGTATATACAGCTGTCTGTCCGTCCATCCGACACCCACCCACCCACCTACCTACCTACCCACCCACCTACCTACCTACCTTCCTTCCTTCCTTGCTGTCACCTCCACTCACCCAAAATAAAGTTCCAGTCAAAAGTTTGGACACACCTACTCATTCAAAGTTTTTTATTTAAAACTATTTTCTACATTAATAATAATTATAGTGATAATAGTGAAGACATCAAAACTATGGCATTCAACATAAGGAATCATGTAGGAACCAAAAAAGTGTATAATTTTTAATACACGATAAACCACAACATTGTAGAATAATTGTGAAGACATCAAAACTATGAAATAACACATATGGAATCATGTGGGACCCAAAAAGTTTAAACAAATCAAAATATATTTTATATTTGAGATTCTTTAAATAGCCACCCTGCCTCGATGACAGCTTTGTACACTCTTGGCATTCTCTCAACCAGCTTCATATGGTAGTCACCTGGAATGCATTTCAATTAACAGGTGTGTCTTGTTAAAAGTTAATTTCGGGGATTTCTTTCCTTCTCAATGTGTTTTAGCCAATCAGTTGTGTTGTGACAAGGTAGGGATGGTTTACAGAAGATAGTCCTATTTGGTAAAAGACCAAGTCCATATTATGGCAAGAACAGCTCAAATAAGAAAAGAGAAACGACAGTCCATCACTACTTTGAGGCATGAAGGTCAGTCAATACGGAAAGTTTCAAGAACTTTGAAAGTTTCTTCAAGTGCAGTCGCAAAAACCATCAAGCGCTATGATGAAACTAGCTCTCATGAGGACCGCCACAGGAAAGGAAGACCCAGAGTTACCTCTGCTGCAGAGGATAAGTTTATTAGATTTTTACAGCCCAAATAAATGCTTCACAGAGTTGAAGTAACAGACATCAACTGTTCGGAGGAGACGGTGAATCAGGCCTTTATAGTTGAATTGCTACGAAAGGACACCAATAAGGAGAAGAGACTTGCTTGGACCAAGAAACACGAGCAATGGATATTAGACTGGTGGAAATCTGTCCTTCGGTCTGATGAGTCCAAATTTATTATTTTTGGTTCCAACCGCCGTGTCTTAGTGAGGTGCACAGATGATCTCCGTATGTGTGGTTCCCACCGTGAAGCATGGAGGAGGAGGTGCTATGGTGTGGGGCTGCTCTGCTGGTGACTTATTTAGAATTCAAGGCACACTTACCCAGCATGGCTACCACAGCATTCTGCAGTGATATACCATCCCATCTGGTTTGGGCTTAGTGTTTGTTTTTCAACAGGACAATGACCCAACACACCTCCAGGCTGTGTAAGGGCTATTTGACCATGAAGGAGAGTGATGGAGAGTGATGGAGTGCTGCATCAGATGACCTGGCATCCACGTCCTAAACCACATCTTAGACTCGAGGCTGGACTTGGATTCAAACACAAGGGACTCGAGACTGGACTCAGACTCAAACACAAGGGACTCGAGACTCTCGGTGATTTGACAACACCACTGTTGACACCTCTCTCCCTCCATTTGTTAACTTCTCTCTCTCTCCCCCTCTCTCCATCTCTCCCCTTGCTTTCTCTCTCTCCCCTTGCTTTCTCTCTCTCCCCTTGCTTTCTCTCTCTCCATCTCTTCTCTCTCTCTCTCTCCGGTCTCTCTCTCTCCGGTCTCTCTCTCTCCGGTCTCTCTCTCTCCGGTCTCTCTCTCTCTCATCTCTCCATCTCTCTCTCTCTCCATCTCTCTCTCTCTCCAGTCCACAGGGATCTGAAGCCTCGTAACATCCTGTTGTCTCAGCCAGGGCCCCTGGGGCGGGTGAGAGCGCTGATATCAGACTTCGGCCTGTGTAAAAAGATCCCTGAGGGAAGGACTAGTTTCTCTCTCCGCTCGGGGATACCGGGGACAGAGGGGTGGATCGCCCCGGAAGTACTGCTGGACACACCGGGAAACAACCCGGTGAGAGATAAAGACACACACACACCAACACACACACACACACACACACACACACACACACACACACACACACACACACACACACACACACACACACACACACACACACACATAGTGAATAAAGTAATTAATTATTTAAATACTATAAGGTAGGGCAAGTATTATAGTACTACTCTCTCTAGTGGGTTCTACTACTACTATAATACTAGTCTCTCTAGTGGGTTCTACTACTACTACAATACTACTCCTCTCTAGTGTGATCTACTACTACTATAATACTACTCCTCTCTCTAGTGTGTTCTACTACTACTATAATACTACTCCTCTCTTTCTAGTGTGTTCTACTACTACTATTATACTACTCCTCTCTCTAGTGTGTTCTACTACTACTATAATACTACTCCCCTCTCTCTCTAGTGTGTTCTACTACTACTATAATACTACTCCTCTCTCTAGCGTGTTCTACTACTACTATAATACTACTCCTCTCTAGTGTGTTCTACTACTACTATAATACTACTCCTCTCTCTCTCTAGTGTGTTCTACTACTACTATAATACTACTCCTCTCTAGTGTGTTCTACTACTACTATAATACTACTCCTCTCTAGTGTGTTCTACTACTACTATAATACTACTCCTCTCTCTCTCTAGTGTGTTCTACTACTACTATAATACTACTCCTCTCTAGTGTGTTCTACTACTACTATAATACTACTCCTCTCTAGTGTGTTCTACTACTACTATAATACTACTCCTCTCTCTCTCTAGTGTGTTCTACTACTACTATAATACTACTCCTCTCTCTCTCTCTCGTGAGTTCTACTACTACTATAATACTACTCCTCTCTCTAGTGTGTTCTACTACTACTATATTACTACTCCTCTCTCTAGTGTGTTCTACTACTACTATAATACTACTCCTCTCTCTAGTGTGTTCTACTACTACTATATTACTACTCCTCTCTCTAGTGTGTTCTACTACTACTATAATACTACTCCTCTCTCTCGTGTGTTCTACTACTACTACTATAATACTACTCCTCCCTCTCTCTAGTGTGTTCTACTACAACTAGAATACTACTCCCCTCTCTCTAGTGTGTTCTACTACTACTATAATACTACTCCTCTCTCTAGTGTGTTCTACTACTACTATAATACTACTCCTCTCTCTAGTGTGTTCTACTACTACTATAATACTACTCCTCTCTAGTGTGTTCTACTTCTACTATAATACTACTCCTCTCTCTAGTGTGTTCTACTACTACTATAATACTACTCCTCTCTAGTGTGTTCTACTTCTACTATAATACTACTCCTCCCTCTCTCTAGTGTGTTCTACTACTACTACTATAATACTACTCCTCCCTCTCTCTAGTGTGTTCTACTACAACTATAATACTACTCCCCTCTCTCTAGTGTGTTCTACTACTACTATAATACTACTCCTCTCTCTAGTGTGTTCTACTACAACTATAATACTACTCCTCTCTCTAGTGTGTTCTACTACTACTATAATACTACTCCTCTCTAGTGTGTTCTACTACTACTATAATACTACTCCTCCCTCTCTCTAGTGTTCTACTACTACTATAATACTACTCCTCTCTCTAGTGTGTTCTACTACTACTATAATACTACTCCTCCCTCTCTCTAGTGTGTTCTACTACTACTATAATACTACTCCTCTCTCTAGTGTGTTCTACTACTACTATAATACTACTCCTCTCTCTCTCTAGTGTGTTCTACTACTACCATAATACTACTCCTCTCTCTAGTGTGTTCTACTACTACTATAATACTACTCCTCTCTCTCTCTCTCTAGTGTGTTCTACTACTACTATAATACTACTCCTCTCTCTAGTGTGTTCTACTACTACTATAATACTACTCCTCTCTAGTGTGTTCTACTACTACAATACTACTCCTCTCTCTCTAGTGTGTTCTACTACTACTATAATACTACTCCTCTCTCGAGTGTGTTCTACTACTACTATATTACTACTCCTCTCTCTAGTGTGTTCTACTACTACTATAATACTACTCCTCCCTCTCTCTAGTGTGTTCTACTACAACTATAATACTACTCCCCTCTCTCTAGTGTGTTCTACTACTACTATAATACTACTCCTCTCTCTAGTGTGTTCTACTACTACTATAATACTACTCCTCTCTCTAGTGTGTTCTACTACTACTATAATACTACTCCTCTCTCTCTCTCTCTCTAGTGTGTTCTACTACTACTATAATACTACTCCTCTCGCTAGTGTGTTCTACTACTACTATAATACTACTCCTCTCTCTAGTGTGTTCTACTACTACTATAATACTACTCCTCTCTCTAGTGTGTTCTACTACTACTATAATACTACTCCTCTCTCTCTCTAGTGTGTTCTACTACTACTATAATACTACTCCTCCCTCTAGTGTGTTGTATTACTACTATAATACTACTCCTCCCTCTCTCTAGTGTGTTCTACTACTACTACTATAATACTACTCCTCCCTCTCTCTAGTGTGTTCTACTACAACTATAATACTACTCCCCTCTCTCTAGTGTGTTCTACTACTACTATAATACTACTCCTCTCTCTAGTGTGTTCTACTACTACTATAATACTACTCCTCTCTCTGTGTTCTACTACTACTATAATACTACTCCTCTCTAGTGTGTTCTACTACTACTATAATACTACTCCTCCCTCTCTCTAGTGTTCTACTACTACTATAATACTACTCCTCTCTCTAGTGTGTTCTACTACTACTATAATACTACTCCTCCCTCTCTCTAGTGTGTTCTACTACTACTATAATACTACTCCTCTCTCTAGTGTGTTCTACTACTACTATAATACTACTCCTCTCTCTAGTGTGTTCTACTACTACCATAATACTACTCCTCTCTCTAGTGTGTTCTACTACTACTATAATACTACTCCTCTCTCTCTCTCTCTAGTGTGTTCTACTGCTACTATAATACTACTCCTCTCTCTAGTGTGTTCTACTACTACTATAATACTACTCCTCTCTAGTGTGTTCTACTACTACAATACTACTCCTCTCTCTCTCTAGTGTGTTCTACTACTACTATAATACTACTCCTCTCTCGAGTGTGTTCTACTACTACTCCTCTCTCTAGTGTGTTCTACTACTACTATATTACTACTCCTCTCTCTAGTGTGTTCTACTACTACTATAATACTACTCCTCCCTCTCTCTAGTGTGTTCTACTACAACTATAATACTACTCCCCTCTCTCTAGTGTGTTCTACTACTACTATAATACTACTCCTCTCTCTAGTGTGTTCTACTACTACTATAATACTACTCCTCTCTCTAGTGTGTTCTACTACTACTATAATACTACTCCTCTCTAGTGTGTTCTACTACTACTATAATACTACTCCTCTCTCTCTCTAGTGTGTTCTACTACTACTATAATGCTACTCCTCTCTCTCTCTATTGTGTTCTACTACTACTATAATACTACTCCTCTCTCTCTCTAGTGTGTTCTACTACTCCTCTCTCTCTCTAGTGTGTTCTACTACTACTATAATACTACTCCTCTCTCTAGTGTGTTCTACTACTACTATAATACTACTCCTCTCTCTAGTGTGTTCTACTACTATTATAATACTACTCCTCTCTCTCTCTAGTGTGTTCTACTACTACTATAATACTACTCCTCTCTCTAGTGTGTTCTACTACTACTATAATACTACTCCTCTCTCTCTAGTGTGTTCTACTACTACTAGAATACTACTCCTCTCTCTAGTGTGTTCTACTACTACTATAATACTACTTCTCTCTCTCTCTCTAGTGTGTTCTACTACTACTATAATACTACTCCTCTCTCTAGTGTGTTCTACTACTACTATAATACTACTCCTCTCTCTCTCTAGTGTGTTCTACTACTACTATAATACTACTCCTCCCTCTAGTGTGTTGTACTACTACTATAATACTACTCCTCCCTCTATCTAGTGTGTTCTACTACTACTATAATACTACTCCTCTCTCTAGTGTGTTCTACTACTACTATAATACTACTCCTCTCTCTCGTGTGTTCTACTACTACTATAATACTACTCCTCTCTAGTGCTTTCTACTTCTACTATAATACTACTCCTCTCTCTAGTGTGTTCTACTACTACTATAATACTACTCCTCTCTAGTGTGTTCTACTTCTACTATAATACTACTCCTCTCTCTAGTGTGTTCTACTACTACTACTATAATACTACTCCTCCCTCTCTCTAGTGTGTTCTACTACAACTATAATACTACTCCCCTCTCTCTAGTGTGTTCTACTACTACTATAATACTACTCCTCTCTCTAGTGTGTTCTACTACTACTATAATACTACTCCTCTCTCTCTCTAGTGTGTTCTACTACTACTATAATACTACTCCTCTCTAGTGTGTTCTACTACTACTATAATACTACTCCTCCCTCTCTCTAGTGTTCTACTACTACTATAATACTACTCCTCTCTCTAGTGTGTTCTACTACTACTATAATACTACTCCTCCCTCTCTCTAGTGTGTTCTACTACTACTATAATACTACTCCTCTCTCTAGTGTGTTCTACTACTACTATAATACTACTCCTCTCTCTAGTGTGTTCTACTACTACTATAATACTACTCCCCTCTCTCTCTAGTGTGTTCTACTACTACTATAATACTACTCCTCTCTCTAGTGTGTTCTACTTCTACTATAATACTACTCCCCTCTCTAGTGTGTTCTACTACTACTATAATACTACTCCCCTCTCTCTCTAGTGTGTTCTACTACTACTATAATACTACTCCCCTCTCTCTCTAGTGTGTTCTACTACTACTATAATACTACTCCTCTCTCTAGTGTGTTCTACTACTACTATAATACTACTCCTCTCTAGTGTGTTCTACTACTACAATACTACTCCTCTCTCTCTCTAGTGTGTTCTACTACTACTATAATACTACTCCTCTCTCTAGTGTGTTCTACTATAATACTACTCCTCCCTCTAGTGTGTTCTACTACTACTATAATACTACTCCTCCCTCTAGTGTGTTTGTTACGAATCCCTTTTGGCCCGACAGTCTAGGGGGGATGGTAATGAGACTCGTAACATAACTCATGCAAATTATTATTGTGACAAAGGAAAAGTGTGAACGAAATAAGCACGACAACTGAAATCTACCGTCAAACTCTAGGTTTATTTATAAACACACGGTAATGGGGGAGCAGGAAAAGGGGCTGAGCTGGACCCAAGGAAAGAAACAATAAGTATTCAAAAACACCCCTAAGCTAGACTAGCCTACTTTAACAACAGCTAACTAACTAACCAACAATACAGTGGGTGGTCCGCCCAGTTCTAACTAGTGTATTTAACAAAGTTCACCTACGGGTAGTGTATGCCCATGGGCGACTTGTCTTGGTTTCCCCCTTTTCCACCAGCAATCAAACACAAACACCATAACCAAAAACAATACTCACAGGTGATGACAAAGTGCTATGAGGTGCTTAAACAAAAGAGAGGTTAAGACACAAAGCGAGAGTGAAACACAGAGACCTACAGACATGGCATTTACAGAGAGATTGAGCTGAGCTGAGCTGGGCTCTAGAACAAACAAATGGGGTTTTTAAACCATGGGGAAGGAACTGTGATAGGTCAGGAAATTGGAGGAGGTGTGTCTTCTGATTGATGATTGATTGGGGAGTGATGATTTTCACCTGTGAGGGGAGAAGGAGAGAAAAGAAACACACACACAGGATACACACACACACAGGATACACACACACACACAGGATAACTGTATCCGTAACAGTGTTCTACTACTACTATAATACTACTCCTCTCTAGTGTGTTCTACTATAATACTACTCCTCTCTCTAGTGTGTTCTACTACTACTATAATACTACTCCTCTCTCTAGTGTGTTCTACTACTATAATACTACTCCTCTCTCTAGTGTGTTCTACTATAATACTACTCCTCTCTCTAGTGTGTTCTACTACTACTATAATACTACTCCTCTCTAGTGTGTTCTACTACTATAATACTACTCCTCTCTCTAGTGTGTTCTACTATAATACTACTCCTCTCTCTAGTGTGTTCTACTACTACTATAATACTACTCCTCTCTCTAGTGTGTTCTACTACTATAATACTACTCCTCTCTCTAGTGTGTTCTACTACTACTATAATACTACTCCTCTCTCTCTCTAGTGTGTTCTACTACTACTATAATACTACTCCTCTCTCTAGTGTGTTCTACTATAATACTACTCCTCCCTCTAGTGTATTCTACTACTACTATAATACTACTCCTCCCTCTAGTGTGTTCTACTACTACTATAATACTACTCCTCTCTAGTGTGTTCTACTACTACTATAATACTACTCCTCTCTCTAGTGTGTTCTACTACTACTATAATACTACTCCTCTCTCTAGTGTGTTCTACTACTACTATAATACTACTCCTCTCTCTAGTGTGTTCTACTACTACTATAATACTACTCCTCTCTCTAGTGTGTTCTACTACTACTATAATACTACTCCTCTCTCTCTCTAGTGTGTTCTACTACTACTATAATACTACTCCTCTCTCTCTCTAGTGTGTTCTACTACTACTATAATACTACTCCTCTCTCTAGTGTGTTCTACTACTACTATAATACTACTCCCCTCTCTCTCTAGTGTGTTCTACTACTACTATAATACTACTCCTCTCTCTTGTGTGTTCTACTACTACTATAATACTCCCCTCTCTCTCTAGTGTGTTCTACTACTACTATAATACTACTCTCTCTAGTGTGTTCTACTACTACTATAATGCTACTCCTCTCTCTAGTGTGTTCTACTACTACTATAATACTACTCTCTCTAGTGTGTTGTACTACTACTATAATACTACTCCTCCCTCTCTCTAGTGTGTTCTACTACTACTACTATAATACTACTCCTCCCTCTCTCTAGTGTGTTCTACTACACCTATAATACTACTCCCCTCTCTCTAGTGTGTTTTACTACTACTATAATACTACTCCTCTCTCTAGTGTGTTCTACTACTACTATAATACTACTCCTCTCTCTAGTGTGTTCTACTACTACTATAATACTACTCTCTCTAGTGTGTTCTACTACTACTATAATACTACTCCTCTCTAGTGTGTTCTACTACTACTATAATGCTACTCCTCTCTAGTGTGTTCTACTACTACTATAATACTACTCCTCTCTAGTGTGTTCTACTACTACTATAATGCTACTCCTCTCTAGTGTGTTCTACTACTACTATAATACTACTCCTATCTCTCGTGTGTTCTACTACTACTATAATGCTACTCCTATCTCTCGTGTGTTCTACTACTACTATAATGCTACTCCTCTCTCTAGTGTGTTCTACTACTACTATAATACTACTCCTCTCTCTAGTGTGTTCTACTACTACTATAATACTACTCCTCTCTCTAGTGTGTTCTACTACTACTATAATACTACTCTCTCTAGTGTGTTCTACTACTACTATAATACTACTCCTCTCTCTAGTGTGTTCTACTACTACTATAATACTACTCCTCTCTCTAGTGTGTTCTACTACTACTATAATACTACTCCTCTCTCTAGTGTGTTCTACTACTACTATAATACTCCCCTCTCTCTCTAGTGTGTTCTACTACTACTATAATACTACTCTCTCTAGTGTGTTCTACTACTACTATAATACTACTCCTATCTCTCGTGTGTTCTACTACTACTATAATACTACTTCTCTCTCTAGTGTGTTCTACTACTACTATAATACTACTCCTCTCTCTAGTATGTTCTACTACTACCATAATACTACTTCCTGTGTTCTAATACTACTATAATACTACTTCCTGTGTTCTACAGTGTTCTAACTATAATAATGTTGTGTCTCTCTCTAGACCCGTTGTGACCAGGCGGTGGATGTGTTCTCGGCAGGCTGTGTGTTCTACTACGTGGTCAGTAGGGGGCAGCACCCGTTTGGTGACACGCTACGACGCCAAGCTAACATCCTGACCGGGGAGTACTTCCTCACACACTTCCTGGATGACGTGCATGGTGGGTGTGTGTCGTCTGTCGTTTAGAGACTCTTGAGATTCTGTCATTCTGATTGAGAGCTGTGCTCTAATTGGCTGTGTTGTGTGTCCGTCAGATGACGTCATAGCGCGGGACCTGATAGAGCGAATGATCAACAGCGATCCAGAGTCCCGCCCCTCCACTTCCTCTATTCTTAAACACCCGTTCTTCTGGAGCCCTGATAAGCAACTTCAGTTCTTCCAGGTACCCCTCTACCCACCAACCCCTCTACCTCTACCCCTCTACCTCCCTACCCCTCTACCCCCCTGCCTCCCTACCCCTCTACCCCTCTATATCCCTACCCCTCTACCTCCCTACCCCTCTACCAAAGTATTTTCAACTTTTCATCTCGTAGATTCTGCTACACACAATAGAGGAAGAAAGTCTTCTAGAACTAACCGTTGAGAATCTAGATAGAGAATAGAGAATCTTAGAGGCTTCTCGAACTAACCGTTGAGAATCTAGATAGAGTCTTAGAGAGTCTTCTAGAACTAACTGTTGAGAATCTAGATAGAGAATAGAGGATCAGAGGGTCTTCTCTTCATGTCCTTGTGTGTTTGACGACAGCTGATAATCACAATAGGGCTCTCCTAAAACTAACTGTTGGAGGGACAAAAGTGTGATTGAGAATGAAATGACTTCTCATTATAGATCAGCCTAGTAAGTTGATATTTGACTGTAGTTTTAGTTAGTAGTTTTTTTTTTGATTCTACACCTGCATTGTTTGGGGTTTTAGGCAGGATTTCTGTACAGCACGTTGAGATATCAGCTCATGTATGAAGGGCTATATAAATACATTTGATTTGAAATTTGATTTGTTAGGATGTGAGTGACCGTATAGAGAAGGAACCCACAGACAGCACCATGGTGGTGAGGCTGGAGACAGCTGGCAGAGCTGTAGTACGAACCAACTGGAGAATGCACATCTCTGTTCCTTTGCAGACAGGTAACACACAAGACATGTAACACACCAGACAGACCAGACAGGTAACACACACCAGACAGGTAACACACACCAGACAGGTAACACATCAGACAGGTAACACACCAGACAGGTAACACACCAGACACACCAGACAGGTAACACACCAGACAGGTAACACACCAGACAGGTCAGACAGGTAACACACCAGACAGGTAACACACCAGACAGGTAACACATCAGACAGGTAATACACCAGACAGGTAACACACCAGACAGGTAACACACCAGACAGACCAGACAGGTAACACACCAGACACACCAGACAGGTAACACTTTAGACAGGTAACACACCAGACAGGTAACACACCAGACAGGTAACACACCAGACAGGTAACACACCAGACAGGTAACACACCAGACAGGTAACACACCAGACAGGTAACACACCAGACAGGTAACACACCAGACAGGTAACACATCAGACAGGTAACACACCAGACACACCTGACAGGTAACACACCAGACAGGTAACACACCAGACAGACCAGACAGGTAACACACCAGACACACCAGACAGGTAACACACCAGACAGGTAACACCCATCAGACAGGTAACACACCAGACAGGTAACACACCAGACAGGTTACACACACCAGACAGACCAGACAGGTCACACACCAGACAGGTAACACACCAGACAGACCAGACAGGTAACACACCAGACAGGTAACACACACCAGACAGGTAACACTTCAGACAGGTAACACCCATCAGACAGGTAACACACATCAGACAGGTAACACACCAGACAGGTAACACACCAGACAGGTAACACATCAGACAGGTAACACACCAGACAGACCAGACAGGTAACACACCAGACAGGTAACACAACAGACAGATAACACAACAGACAGGTAACACACCAGACAGGTAACACACCTGACACTCCAGACAGGTAACACACCTGACAGGTAACACGCCAGACAGGTAACACACCTGACAGGTAACACACCTGACAGGTAACACTTCAGACAGGTAACACTTCAGACAGGTAACACTTCAGACCGGTAACACTTCAGACCGGTAACACTTCAGACAGTTAACACACCAGACAGGTAACGCACCTGACACACCAGACAGGTAACACACCTGACTGGTAACACACCAGACAGGTACCACACCTGACAGGTAACACACCAGACAGGTAACACACCAGACATGTAACACTTCAGACAGGTAACACACCAGACAGGTAACACTTCAGACAGGTAACACACCATACAGACCAGACAGACCAGACAGGTAACACACCAGACAGGTAACACACCAGACAGACCAGACAGGTAACACACCATACAGGTAACACAACAGACAGACCAGACAGGTAACACACCAGACAGGTAACACACCAGACAGGTAACACACCAGACAGGTAACACACTAGACAGGTAACACACCAGACAGGTAACACACCAGACAGGTAACACACCAGACAGGTAACACGTCAGACAGGTAACACTTCAGACAGGTAACACGTCAGACAGGTAACACACCAGACAGATAACACTTCAGACAGGTAACACACCAGACAGGTAACACACCAGACAGGTAACAAACCAGACAGGTAACACACCAGACAGGTAACACACCAGACAGGTAACACACCAGACAGGTAATACACCAGACAGGTAACACACCAGACAGGTAACACACCAGACAGACCAGACAGGTAACACTTCAGACAGGTAACACACCGGACACACCAGACAGGTAACACTTCAGACAGGTAATACATCAGACAGGTAATACATCAGACAGGTAACACACCAGACAGGTAACACACCAGACACACCAGACAGGTAACACTTCAGACAGGTAACACACCAGACAGGTAACACACCAGACAGGTAACACACCAGACAGGTAACACTTCAGACAGGTAACACACCAGACACACCAGACAGGTAACACTTCAGACAGGTAACACACCAGACAGGTAACACTTCAGACAGGTAACACTTCAGACAGGTAACACTTCAGACAGGTAACACTTCAGACAGGTAACACTTCAGACAGGTAACACACCAGACACACCAGACAGGTAACACTTCAGACAGGTAACACTTCAGACAGGTAACACTTCAGACAGGTAACAAACCAGACAGGTAACACTTCAGACAGGTAACACTTCAGACAGGTAACACTTCAGACAGGTAACACACCAGACAGGTAATACACCAGACAGGTAACACACCAGACAGGTAACACACCAGACAGACCAGACAGGTAACACTTCAGACAGGTAACACACCAGACAGGTAATACATCAGACAGGTAATACATCAGACAGGTAACACACCAGACAGGTAACACACCAGACACACCAGACAGGTAACACTTCAGACAGGTAACACACCAGACAGGTAACACACCAGACAGGTAACACATCAGACAGGTAACACACCAGACAGGTAACACTTCAGACAGGTAACACACCAGACACACCAGACAGGTAACACTTCAGACAGGTAACACACCAGACAGTTAACACTTCAGACAGGTAACACTTCAGACAGGTAACACACCAGACAGGTAACACATCAGACAGGTAACACTTCAGACAGGTAACACACCAGACACACCAGACAGGTAACACTTCAGACAGGTAACACTTCAGACAGGTAACACTTCAGACAGGTAACACTTCAGACAGGTAACACACCAGACAGGTAACACACCAGACAGGTAACACACCAGACAGGTAACACACCATACAGGTAATACAACAGACAGACCAGACAGGTAACACACCAGACAGGTAACACATCAGACAGGTAACACACCAGACAGGTAACACTTCAGACAGGTAACACACCAGACACACCAGACAGGTAACACTTCAGACAGGTAACACACCAGACAGGTAACACTTCAGACAGGTAACACACCAGACAGGTAACACATCAGACAGGTAACACTTCAGACAGGTAACACACCAGACACACCAGACAGGTAACACTTCAGACAGGTAACACTTCAGACAGGTAACACACCAGACAGGTAACACACCAGACAGGTAACACACCAGACAGGTAACACACCAGACAGGTAACACACCATACAGGTAATACAACAGACAGACCAGACAGGTAACACACCAGACAGGTAACACACCAGACAGGTAACACACCAGACAGGTAACACACCAGACAGGTAACACATCAGACAGGTAACACACCAGACACATCTGACAGGTAACACACCAGACAGGTAACACACCAGACAGACCAGACAGGTAACACACCAGACACACCAGACAGGTAACACACCAGACAGGTAACACCCATCAGACAGGTAACACACCAGACAGGTAACACACCAGACAGGTTACACACACCAGACAGACCAGACAGGTCACACACCAGACAGGTAACACACCAGACAGACCAGACAGGTAACACACCAGACAGGTAACACACACCAGACAGGTAACACTTCAGACAGGTAACACCCATCAGACAGGTAACACACATCAGACAGGTAACACACCAGACAGGTAACACACCAGACAGGTAACACATCAGACAGGTAACACACCAGACAGACCAGACAGGTAACACACCAGACAGGTAACACAACAGACAGATAACACAACAGACAGGTAACACACCAGACAGGTAACACACCTGACACTCCAGACAGGTAACACACCTGACAGGTAACACTTCAGACAGGTAACACTTCAGACCGGTAACACTTCAGACCGGTAACACTTCAGACAGATAACACACCAGACAGTTAACACACCAGACAGGTAACGCACCTGACACACCAGACAGGTAACACACCTGACTGGTAACACACCAGACAGGTACCACACCTGACAGGTAACACACCAGACAGGTAACACACCAGACATGTAACACTTCAGACAGGTAACACACCAGACAGGTAACACTTCAGACAGGTAACACACCATACAGACCAGACAGACCAGACAGGTAACACACCAGACAGGTAACACACCAGACAGACCAGACAGGTAACACACCATACAGGTAACACAACAGACAGACCAGACAGGTAACACACCAGACAGGTAACACACCAGACAGGTAACACACCAGACAGGTAACACACTAGACAGGTAACACACCAGACAGGTAACACACCAGACAGGTAACACGTCAGACAGGTAACACGTCAGACAGGTAACACTTCAGACAGGTAACACTTCAGACAGGTAACACGTCAGACAGGTAACACACCAGACAGGTAACACTTCAGACAGGTAACACACCAGACAGGTAACACACCAGACAGGTAACAAACCAGACAGGTAACACACCAGACAGGTAACACACCAGACAGGTAACACACCAGACAGGTAATACACCAGACAGGTAACACACCAGACAGGTAACACACCAGACAGACCAGACAGGTAACACTTCAGACAGGTAACACACCGGACACACCAGACAGGTAACACTTCAGACAGGTAATACATCAGACAGGTAATACATCAGACAGGTAACACACCAGACAGGTAACACACCAGACACACCAGACAGGTAACACTTCAGACAGGTAACACACCAGACAGGTAACACACCAGACAGGTAACACACCAGACAGGTAACACTTCAGACAGGTAACACACCAGACACACCAGACAGGTAACACTTCAGACAGGTAACACACCAGACAGGTAACACACCAGACAGGTAACACTTCAGACAGGTAACACTTCAGACAGGTAACACTTCAGACAGGTAACACACCAGACAGGTAACACTTCAGACAGGTAACACTTCAGACAGGTAACACTTCAGACAGGTAACACTTCAGACAGGTAACAAACCAGACAGGTAACACTTCAGACAGGTAACACTTCAGACAGGTAACACACCAGACAGGTAACACACCAGACAGGTAACACACCAGACAGGTAACACACCAGACAGACCAGACAGGTAACACTTCAGACAGGTAACACACCGGACACACCAGACAGGTAACACTTCAGACAGGTAACACTTCAGACAGGTAATACATCAGACAGGTAATACATCAGACAGGTAACACACCAGACAGGTAACACACCAGACACAACAGACAGGTAACACTTCAGACAGGTAACACACCAGACAGGTAACACACCAGACAGGTAACACATCAGACAGGTAACACACCAGACAGGTAACACTTCAGACAGGTAACACACCAGACACACCAGACAGGTAACACTTCAGACAGGTAACACACCAGACAGGTAACACTTCAGACAGGTAACACACCAGACAGGTAACACATCAGACAGGTAACACTTCAGACAGGTAACACTTCAGACAGGTAACACACCAGACACACCAGACAGGTAACACTTCAGACAGGTAACACTTCAGACAGGTAACACACCAGACAGGTAACACACCAGACAGGTAACACATCAGACAGGTAACACACCAGACAGGTAACACACCATACAGGTAATACAACAGACAGACCAGACAGGTAACACACCAGACAGGTAACAATTCAGACAGGTAACACACACCAGACAGGTAACACACCATACAGGTGACAATTCAGACAGGTAACACTTCAGACAGGTAACACTTCAGACAGGTAACACTTCAGACAGGTAACACTTCAGACAGGTAACACTTCAGACAGGTAACACACCAGACAGGTAACACACCAGACAGGTAACACACCAGACAGGTAACACATCAGACAGGTAACACACCAGACAGACCAGACAGGTAACACACCAGACAGGTAACACAACAGACAGATAACACAACAGACAGGTAGCACATCAGACAGGTAACACACCAGACAGGTAACACACCAGACAGGTAACACACCTGACACTCCAGACAGGTAACACACCTGACAGGTAACACGCCAGACACGCCAGACAGGTAACACACCTGACAGGTAACACTTCAGACAGGTAACACTTCAGACAGGTAACACTTCAGACCGGTAACACTTCAGACCGGTAACACTTCAGACAGATAACACACCAGACAGTTAACACACCAGACAGGTAACGCACCTGACACACCAGACAGGTAACACACCTGACTGGTAACACACCAGACAGGTACCACACCTGACAGGTAACACACCAGACAGGTAACACACCAGACAGGTAACACACCAGACAGGTAACACACCAGACAGGTAACACTTCAGACAGGTAACACACCATACAGACCAGACAGACCAGACAGGTAACACACCAGACAGGTAACACACCAGACAGACCAGACAGGTAACACACCATACAGGTAACACAACAGACAGACCAGACAGGTAACACACCAGACAGGTAACACACCAGACAGGTAACACACCAGACAGGTAACACACCAGACAGGTAACACACCAGACAGGTAACACGTCAGACAGGTAACACTTCAGACAGGTAACACTTCAGACAGGTAACACACCAGACAGGTAACACTTCAGACAGGTAACACACCAGACAGGTAACACACCAGACAGGTAACAAACCAGACAGGTAACACACCAGACAGGTAACACACCAGACAGGTAACACACCAGACAGACCAGACAGGTAACACTTCAGACAGGTAACACACCGGACACACCAGACAGGTAACACTTCAGACAGGTAATACATCAGACAGGTAATACATCAGACAGGTAACACACCAGACAGGTAACACACCAGACACACCAGACAGGTAACACTTCAGACAGGTAACACACCAGACAGGTAACACACCAGACAGGTAACACACCAGACAGGTAACACTTCAGACAGGTAACACACCAGACACACCAGACAGGTAACACTTCAGACAGGTAACACACCAGACAGGTAACACTTCAGACAGGTAACACACCAGACAGGTAACACTTCAGACAGGTAACACTTCAGACAGGTAACACACCAGACACACCAGACAGGTAACACTTCAGACAGGTAACACACCAGACAGGTAACACTTCAGACAGGTAACACTTCAGACAGGTAACACTTCAGACAGGTAACACTTCAGACAGGTAACAAACCAGACAGGTAACACTTCAGACAGGTAAC
This sequence comes from Oncorhynchus masou masou, assembly GCF_036934945.1. Classification (NCBI taxonomy): domain Eukaryota; kingdom Metazoa; phylum Chordata; class Actinopteri; order Salmoniformes; family Salmonidae; genus Oncorhynchus; species Oncorhynchus masou. The sequence goes on along the minus strand of NC_088216.1, from coordinate 199,477 downwards.
ACTTCAGACAGGTAACACACCAGACAGGTAACACACCAGACAGGTAACACACCAGACACTTCAGACAGGTAACACACCGGACACACCAGACAGGTAACACTTCAGACAGGTAACACACCAGACACACCAGACAGGTAACACTTCAGACAGGTAACACACCAGACAGGTAACACACCAGACAGGTAACACATCAGACAGGTAACACACCAGACAGGTAACACTTCAGACAGGTAACACACCAGACACACCAGACAGGTAACACTTCAGACAGGTAACACACCAGACAGGTAACACTTCAGACAGGTAACACACCAGACAGGTAACACATCAGACAGGTAACACTTCAGACAGGTAACACACCAGACACACCAGACAGGTAACACTTCAGACAGGTAACACTTCAGACAGGTAACACTTCAGACAGGTAACACTTCAGACAGGTAACACTTCAGACAGGTAACACACCAGACAGGTAACACACCAGACAGGTAACACACCATACAGGTAATACAACAGACAGACCAGACAGGTAACACACCAGACAGGTAACACATCAGACAGGTAACACACCAGACAGGTAACACTTCAGACAGGTAACACACCAGACACACCAGACAGGTAACACTTCAGACAGGTAACACACCAGACAGGTAACACTTCAGACAGGTAACACACCAGACAGGTAACACATCAGACAGGTAACACTTCAGACAGGTAACACACCAGACACACCAGACAGGTAACACTTCAGACAGGTAACACTTCAGACAGGTAACACACCAGACAGGTAACACACCAGACAGGTAACACACCAGACAGGTAACACACCAGACAGGTAACACACCAGACAGGTAACACACCAGACAGGTAACACACCAGACAGGTAACAAACCAGACAGGTAACACACCAGACAGGTAACACACCAGACAGGTAACACACCAGACAGGTAACACACCAGACAGGTAATACACCAGACAGGTAACACACCAGACAGGTAACACACCAGACAGACCAGACAGGTAACACTTCAGACAGGTAACACACCGGACACACCAGACAGGTAACACTTCAGACAGGTAATACATCAGACAGGTAATACATCAGACAGGTAACACACCAGACAGGTAACACACCAGACACACCAGACAGGTAACACTTCAGACAGGTAACACACCAGACAGGTAACACACCAGACAGGTAACACACCAGACAGGTAACACACCAGACAGGTAACACTTCAGACAGGTAACACACCAGACACACCAGACAGGTAACACTTCAGACAGGTAACACACCAGACAGGTAACACTTCAGACAGGTAACACACCAGACAGGTAACACTTCAGACAGGTAACACTTCAGACAGGTAACACACCAGACACACCAGACAGGTAACACTTCAGACAGGTAACACACCAGACAGGTAACACTTCAGACAGGTAACACTTCAGACAGGTAACACTTCAGACAGGTAACACTTCAGACAGGTAACAAACCAGACAGGTAACACTTCAGACAGGTAACACTTCAGACAGGTAACACACCAGACAGGTAACACACCAGACAGGTAACACACCAGACACTTCAGACAGGTAACACACCGGACACACCAGACAGGTAACACTTCAGACAGGTAACACTTCAGACAGGTAATACATCAGACAGGTAATACATCAGACAGGTAACACACCAGACAGGTAACACACCAGACACACCAGACAGGTAACACTTCAGACAGGTAACACACCAGACAGGTAACACACCAGACAGGTAACACATCAGACAGGTAACACACCAGACAGGTAACACGTCAGACAGGTAACACGTCAGACAGGTAACACACCAGACAGGTAACACTTCAGACAGGTAACACACCAGACAGGTAACACACCAGACAGGTAACAAACCAGACAGGTAACACACCAGACAGGTAACACACCAGACAGGTAATACACCAGACAGGTAACACACCAGACAGGTAACACACCAGACAGACCAGACAGGTAACACTTCAGACAGGTAACACACCGGACACACCAGACAGGTAACACTTCAGACAGGTAATACATCAGACAGGTAATACATCAGACAGGTAACACACCAGACAGGTAACACACCAGACACACCAGACAGGTAACACTTCAGACAGGTAACACACCAGACAGGTAACACACCAGACAGGTAACACACCAGACAGGTAACACTTCAGACAGGTAACACACCAGACACACCAGACAGGTAACACTTCAGACAGGTAACACACCAGACAGGTAACACTTCAGACAGGTAACACTTCAGACAGGTAACACTTCAGACAGGTAACACTTCAGACAGGTAACAAACCAGACAGGTAACACTTCAGACAGGTAACACTTCAGACAGGTAACACACCAGACAGGTAACACACCAGACAGGTAACACACCAGACACTTCAGACAGGTAACACACCGGACACACCAGACAGGTAACACTTCAGACAGGTAACACTTCAGACAGGTAATACATCAGACAGGTAATACATCAGACAGGTAACACACCAGACAGGTAACACACCAGACACACCAGACAGGTAACACTTCAGACAGGTAACACACCAGACAGGTAACACACCAGACAGGTAACACATCAGACAGGTAACACACCAGACAGGTAACACTTCAGACAGGTAACACACCAGACACACCAGACAGGTAACACTTCAGACAGGTAACACACCAGACAGGTAACACACCAGACAGGTAACACATCAGACAGGTAACACTTCAGACAGGTAACACACCAGACACACCAGACAGGTAACACTTCAGACAGGTAACACTTCAGACAGGTAACACTTCAGACAGGTAACACTTCAGACAGGTAACACTTCAGACAGGTAACACTTCAGACAGGTAACACACCAGACAGGTAACACACCATACAGGTAATACAACAGACAGACCAGACAGGTAACACACCAGACAGGTAACACATCAGACAGGTAACACACCAGACAGGTAACACTTCAGACAGGTAACACACCAGACACACCAGACAGGTAACACTTCAGACAGGTAACACACCAGACAGGTAACACTTCAGACAGGTAACACACCAGACAGGTAACACATCAGACAGGTAACACTTCAGACAGGTAACACACCAGACAGGTAACACACCAGACAGGTAACACTTCAGACAGGTAACACTTCAGACAGGTAACACTTCAGACAGGTAACACACCAGACAGGTAACACACCAGACAGGTAACACACCAGACAGGTAACACACCAGACAGGTAACACACCAGACAGGTAAAACACCAGACAGGTAACAAACCAGACAGGTAACACACCAGACAGGTAACACACCAGACAGGTAACACACCAGACAGGTAATACACCAGACAGGTAACACACCAGACAGGTAACACACCAGACAGACCAGACAGGTAACACTTCAGACAGGTAACACACCGGACACACCAGACAGGTAACACTTCAGACAGGTAATACATCAGACAGGTAATACATCAGACAGGTAACACACCAGACAGGTAACACACCAGACACACCAGACAGGTAACACTTCAGACAGGTAACACTTCAGACAGGTAACACACCAGACAGGTAACACACCAGACAGGTAACACACCAGACAGGTAACACTTCAGACAGGTAACACACCAGACACACCAGACAGGTAACACTTCAGACAGGTAACACACCAGACAGGTAACACTTCAGACAGGTAACACACCAGACAGGTAACACTTCAGACAGGTAACACTTCAGACAGGTAACACACCAGACACACCAGACAGGTAACACTTCAGACAGGTAACACACCAGACAGGTAACACTTCAGACAGGTAACACTTCAGACAGGTAACACTTCAGACAGGTAACACTTCAGACAGGTAACAAACCAGACAGGTAACACTTCAGACAGGTAACACTTCAGACAGGTAACACACCAGACAGGTAACACACCAGACAGGTAACACACCAGACACTTCAGACAGGTAACACACCGGACACACCAGACAGGTAACACTTCAGACAGGTAACACTTCAGACAGGTAATACATCAGACAGGTAATACATCAGACAGGTAACACACCAGACAGGTAACACACCAGACACACCAGACAGGTAACACTTCAGACAGGTAACACACCAGACAGGTAACACACCAGACAGGTAACACATCAGACAGGTAACACACCAGACAGGTAACACTTCAGACAGGTAACACACCAGACACACCAGACAGGTAACACTTCAGACAGGTAACACACCAGACAGGTAACACTTCAGACAGGTAACACACCAGACAGGTAACACATCAGACAGGTAACACTTCAGACAGGTAACACACCAGACACACCAGACAGGTAACACTTCAGACAGGTAACACTTCAGACAGGTAACACTTCAGACAGGTAACACTTCAGACAGGTAACACACCAGACAGGTAACACACCAGACAGGTAACACACCAGACAGGTAACACACCATACAGGTAATACAACAGACAGACCAGACAGGTAACACACCAGACAGGTAACACATCAGACAGGTAACACACCAGACAGGTAACACTTCAGACAGGTAACACACCAGACACACCAGACAGGTAACACTTCAGACAGGTAACACACCAGACAGGTAACACTTCAGACAGGTAACACACCAGACAGGTAACACACCAGACAGGTAACACATCAGACAGGTAACACTTCAGACAGGTAACACACCAGACACACCAGACAGGTAACACTTCAGACAGGTAACACTTCAGACAGGTAACACACCAGACAGGTAACACACCAGACAGGTAACACACCAGACAGGTAACACACCAGACAGGTAACACACCAGACAGGTAACACACCAGACAGGTAACACACCATACAGGTAATACAACAGACAGACCAGACAGGTAACACACCAGACAGGTAACAATTCAGACAGGTAACACACACCAGACAGGTAACACACCATACAGGTGACAATTCAGACAGGTAACACTTCAGACAGGTAACACTTCAGACAGGTAACACTTCAGACAGGTAACACTTCAGACAGGTAACACTTCAGACAGGTAACACACCAGACAGGTAACACACCAGACAGGTAACACACCAGACAGGTAACACATCAGACAGGTAACACACCAGACAGACCAGACAGGTAACACACCAGACAGGTAACACAACAGACAGATAACACAACAGACAGGTAGCACATCAGACAGGTAACACACCAGACAGGTAACACACAGACAGGTAACACACCTGACACTCCAGACAGGTAACACACCTGACAGGTAACACGCCAGACACGCCAGACAGGTAACACACCTGACAGGTAACACTTCAGACAGGTAACACTTCAGACAGGTAACACTTCAGACCGGTAACACTTCAGACCGGTAACACTTCAGACAGATAACACACCAGACAGTTAACACACCAGACAGGTAACGCACCTGACACACCAGACAGGTAACACACCTGACTGGTAACACACCAGACAGGTACCACACCTGACAGGTAACACTTCAGACAGGTAACACACCAGACAGGTAACACTTCAGACAGGTAACACACCAGACAGGTAACACTTCAGACAGGTAACACACCATACAGACCAGACAGACCAGACAGGTAACACACCAGACAGGTAACACACCAGACAGACCAGACAGGTAACACACCATACAGGTAACACAACAGACAGACCAGACAGGTAACACACCAGACAGGTAACACACCAGACAGGTAACACACTAGACAGGTAACACACCAGACAGGTAACACGTCAGACAGGTAACACGTCAGACAGGTAACACGTCAGACAGGTAACACTTCAGACAGGTAACACGTCAGACAGGTAACACGTCAGACAGGTAACACACCAGACAGGTAACACTTCAGACAGGTAACACACCAGACAGGTAACACACCAGACAGGTAACACACCAGACAGGTAACAAACCAGACAGGTAACACACCAGACAGGTAACACACCAGACAGGTAACACACCAGACAGGTAACACACCAGACAGGTAACACACCAGACAGGTAACACACCAGACAGACCAGACAGGTAACACACCAGACACACCAGACAGGTAACACTTCAGACAGGTAACACACCGGACACACCAGACAGGTAACACTTCAGACAGGTAATACATCAGACAGGTAATACATCAGACAGGTAACACACCAGACAGGTAACACACCAGACACACCAGACAGGTAACACTTCAGACAGGTAACACACCAGACAGGTAACACACCAGACAGGTAACACTTCAGACAGGTAACACACCAGACACACCAGACAGGTAACACTTCAGACAGGTAACACACCAGACACACCAGACAGGTAACACTTCAGACAGGTAACACTTCAGACAGGTAACACTTCAGACAGGTAACAAACCAGACAGGTAACACTTCAGACAGGTAACACTTCAGACAGGTAACACACCAGACAGGTAACACACCAGACAGGTAACACACCAGACAGGTAACACACCAGACAGACCAGACAGGTAACACACCAGACACACCAGACAGGTAACACTTCAGACAGGTAACACACCGGACACACCAGACAGGTAACACTTCAGACAGGTAACACTTCAGACAGGTAATACATCAGACAGGTAATACATCAGACAGGTAACACACCAGACAGGTAACACACCAGACACACCAGACAGGTAACACTTCAGACAGGTAACACACCAGACAGGTAACACATCAGACAGGTAACACATCAGACAGGTAACACACCAGACAGGTAACACTTCAGATAGGTAACACACCAGACACACCAGACAGGTAACACTTCAGACAGGTAACACACCAGACAGGTAACACTTCAGACAGGTAACACATCAGACAGGTAACACATCAGACAGGTAACACATCAGACAGGTAACACTTCAGACAGGTAATACATCAGACAGGTAATACATCAGACAGGTAACACACCAGACAGGTAACACACCAGACACACCAGACAGGTAACACTTCAGACAGGTAACACTTCAGACAGGTAACACACCAGACAGGTAACACATCAGACAGGTAACACATCAGACAGGTAACACACCAGACAGGTAACACTTCAGATAGGTAACACACCAGACACACCAGACAGGTAACACTTCAGACAGGTAACACACCAGACAGGTAACACTTCAGACAGGTAACACATCAGACAGGTAACACATCAGACAGGTAACACATCAGACAGGTAACACTTCAGACAGGTAACACACCAGACAGGTAACACTTCAGATAGGTAACACTTCGAACAGGTAACACACCAGACAGGTAACACACCAGACAGGTAACACATCAGACAGGTAACACACCAGACAGGTAACACACCAGACAGGTAACACACCATACAGGTAATACAACAGACAGACCAGACAGGTAACACACCAGACAGGTAACAATTCAGACAGGTAACACACACCAGACAGGTAACACACCATACAGGTGACAATTCAGACAGGTAACACTTCAGACAGGTAACACTTCAGACAGGTAACACTTCAGACAGGTAACACACCAGACAGGTAACACACCAGGCAGGTAACACACCAGACAGACCAGACAGGTAACACACCAGACAGGTAACACACCAGACAGGTAACACATCAGACAGGTAACACATCAGACAGGTAACACATCAGACAGGTAACACACCAGACAGACCAGACAGGTAACACACCAGACAGGTAACACACCAGACAGGTAACACTCATCTCTCTGTGTTTTCTCTCCAGACCTGAGGAGGTTCAGGACGTATAAAGGGAACTCAGTCAGAGACCTGCTCCGAGCAATGAGAAATAAGGTATCTCTGTTATATATACATGCTATACAAAACATATACACTGTTATATATAGTATACACTGAGTATACAAACCTATATACTGTTATATATAGTATATTCTAGTATACACTGAGTAGATACAAAACATATATACTGTTATATATAGTATATTCTAGTATACACTGAGTAGATAAAACATTAAGAATACTTTCTCTCCCTCTCTCTTCCTGTCTCTCTCTCTCTTCCTGTCTCCCCCTCTCTCTCTTCCTGTCTCTCCCTCTCTCTCTTCCTGTCTCTCTCTCTCTCTCTTCCTGTCTCTCTCTCCCTCCCCCTCTCCCTGTCTTCTTCTCTCCCTCCCCCTTTCTCTCCCTCTCTCCCTGTCTTCTTCTCTCCCTCTCTCCCTGTCTTCTTCTCTCCCTCCCCCTTTCTCTCCCTGTCTTCTTCTCTCCCTCTCTCCCTGTCTTCTTCTATCCCTCCCCCTCTCTCTCCCTCTCTCCCTGTCTTCTTCTCTCCCTCTCTCCCTGTCTTCTTCTATCCCTCCCCCTCTCTCTCCCCCTCTCCCTGTCTTCTTCTCTCCCTCTCTCCCTGTCTTCTTCTATCCCTCCCCCTCTCTCTCCCTCTCTCCCTGTCTTCTCTCCCTCCCCCGTTCTCTCCCTCCCCCTTTCTCTCTCTCTCTCCCTCTCCCTCTCTCTCTCTCTCCCTGTCTTCTTCTCTCCCTCCCCCTTTCTCTCCCTCCCCCTTTCTCTCCCTCCCCCTCTCTCCCTGTCTTCTCTCCCTCCCCTCCCCTCCCCCTCTCTCTCCCTCCCCCTTTCTCTCCCTCTCTCTCTCTCTCCCTCCCCCTTTCTCTCCCTCTCCCTCTCCCTGTCTTCTTCTCTCCCTCCCCCTCTCCCTCTCTCCCTGTCTTCTCTCCCTCCCCTCCCCCTCTCTCTCCCTCCCCCTTTCTCTCCCTCTCTCTCCCTCCCCCTTTCTCTCCCTCTCCCTCTCCCTGTCTTCTTCTCTCTCTCCCCTTTCTCTCTCTCTCTCCCTCTTTCCCTGTCTTCTCTCTCTCCCTCCCCCTCTCCCTCTCTCCCCTCCCCCTCTCCCCCCCCCTCCCCCTCCCTCCCTCCCCCCCTCCCTCCCTCCCCCCCTCTCCCTCTCCCCCTCCCTCCCTCCCCCTCTCCCTCTCCCCCTCCCTCCCTCCCTCCCCCTCGTTCTCTCTCTCCCTCTCTCCCTCTCCTATTCTCTTTGTGTGTTTCCGTGTCTGTAGAAGCACCACTACCACGAGTTGCCAGCGGAGGTCCAGGAGACGTTAGGGGAGGTGCCTGAAGGCTTCGTTAGTTACTTCACCTCCCGGTTCCCGCGGTTACTGCTACACACACACACCGCGCTCAGCAGCTGTTCACACGAGAGACTTTTCCAACCCTACTACCTGCCCCCCACTGTTAAATAACACACACACACAGGAAAGGTCGCTGGTTCAAATCCCCCAGCCGACTAAAGTGAAAATCTGCTAATGTGCCCTTGAGCAAGGCACCTAACCACACTGGCTCCTGTAAGTTGCTCTGGATAAGAGCGTCTGCTAAATGACTCCAATTTCAAAGTGTAAATTCACTTCCTGTGGTAGAGCCGGAATGACTGCCTCATGAATATTCAGAGACGGACTGTTGAATGACTGCCTCATGAATATTCAGAGACGGACTGTTGAATGACTGCCTCATGAATATTCAGAGACGGACTGTTGAATGACTGCCTCATGAATATTCAGAGACGGACTGTTGAATGACTGCCTCATGAATATTCAGAGACGGACTGTTGAATGACTGCCTCATGAATATTCAGAGACGGACTGTTGAATGACTACCTCATGAATATTCAGAGACGGACTGTTGAATGACTACCTCATGAATATTCAGAGGCAGACTGGTACACTCCAAGACAAAAGCTTTTTAAATGCTGTAAATGTTTTACTCGTAACTTACAAGATGAACTGATTTTAACTTTCACCTGCTCTGACGTTCGTGTCTGTGAAGCACGTTATTTTCTGCTCTGATAGGATAGCCTGATACGCTATAGTTTAATACACTGCTCTGATAGGATAGTTTAATACACTGCTCTGATAGGGTAGTTTTATACACTGTTCTGATAGGATAGTTTTATACACTGTTCTGATAGGATAGTTTTATACACTGCTCTGATAGGATAGTTTAAATACACTGCTCTGATAGGATAGTTTTAATACACTGCTCTGATAGGATAGTTTTAATACACTGTTCTGATAGGATAGTTTAAATACACTGCTCTGATAGGATAGTTTAAATACACTGCTCTGATAGGATAGTTTTAATACACTGCTCTGATAGGATAGTTTTAATACACTGCTCTGATAGGATAGTTTTACTAACTGACGATGGAATGTTTTGGTTCTCTATGTGCACTAAGTGCACTAAGGGGAACGAGGGGTCAAATCTGAAGCCCTATTCTCTATGTAGTGCACTAAGGGGAAAGTAGGGGTCAAATCTGAAGCCCTAACTCGATGTAGTGCACTAAGTGGAACGAGGGGTCAAATCTGAAGCCCTATTCTCTATGTAGTGCACTACGGGGAAAGTAGGGGTCAAATCTGAAGCCCTAACTCGATGTAGTGCACTAAGTGGAACGAGGGGTCAAATCTGAAGCCCTATTCTCTATGTAGTGCACTAAGGGGAAAGTAGGGGTTAAATCTGAAGCCCTATTCTCTATGTAGTGCACTAAGGGGAAAGTAGGGGTTAAATCTGAAGCCCTATTCTCTATGTAGTGCATTCAGAGGAATGAAGGGTCAAATCTGAAGCCCTCTTCTCTATGTAGTGCACTAAGGAGAAAGTAGGGGTTAAATCTGAAGCCCTATTCTCTATGTAGTGCACTAAGGGGAAAGTAGGGGTTAAATCTGAAGCCCTATTCTCTATGTAGTGCACTAAGAGGAACGAGGGGTCAAATCTGAAGCCCTATTCTCTATGTAGTGCACTAAGGAGAAAGTAGGGGTTAAATCTGAAGCCCTATTCTCTATGTAGTGCACTAAGGGGAAAGTAGGGGTTAAATCTGAAGCCCTATTCTCTATGTAGTGCACTACGGGGAAAGTAGGGGTCAAATCTGAAGCCCTATTCTCTATGTAGTGCACTAAGGGGATAGTAGGGGTTAAATCTGAAGCCCTATTCTCTATGTAGTGCACTCAGTGGAACGAGGGGTCAAATCTGAAGCCCTATTCTCTATGTAGTGCACTAAGGGGAAAGTAGGGGTCAAATCTGAAGCCCTATTCTCTATGTAGTGCACTAAGAGGAAAGTAAAGTTCAAATCTGAAGCCCTATTCTCTATGTAGTGCACTAAGGGGAAATTAGGGGTTAAATCTGAAGCCCTATTCTCTATGTAGTGCACTAAGGGGATAGTAGGGGTCAAATATGAAGCCCTATTCTCTATGTAGTGCATTCAGAGGAACGAGGGGTCAAATCTGAAGCCCTCTTCTCTATGTAGTGCACTAAGGGGAAAGTAGGGGTTAAATCTGAAGCCCTATTCTCTATGTAGTGCACTAAGGGGAAAGTAGGGGTTAAATCTGAAGCCCTCTTCTCTATGTAGTGCATTCAGAGGAACGAGGGGTTAAATCTGAAGCCCTATTCTCTATGTAGTGCATTCAGAGGAACGAGGGGTCAAATCTGAAGCCCTAATCTCTACAGTGCCTTGCGAAAGTATTCGGCCCCCTTGAACTTTGCGACCTTTTGCCACATTTCAGGCTTCAAACATAAAGATATAAAAATGTATTTTTTTGTGAAGAATCAACAACAAGTGGGACACAATCATGAAGTGGAACGACATTTATTGGATATTTCAAACTTTTTTAACAAATCAAAAACTGAAAAATTGGGCGTGCAAAATTATTCAGCCCCCTTAAGTTAATACTTTGTAGCGCCACCTTTTGCTGCGATTACAGCTGTAAGTCGCTTGGGGTATGTCTCTATCAGTTTTGCACATCGAGAGACTGAAATTTTTTCCCATTCCTCCTTGCAAAACAGCTCGAGCTCAGTGAGGTTGGATGGAGAGCATTTGTGAACAGCAGTTTTCAGTTCTTTCCACAGATTCTCGATTGGATTCAGGTCTGGACTTTGACTTGGCCATTCTAACACCTGGATATGTTTATTTTTGAACCATTCCATTGTAGATTTTGCTTTATGTTTTGGATCATTGTCTTGTTGGAAGACAAATCTCCGTCCCAGTCTCAGGTCTTTTGCAGACTCCATCAGGTTTTCTTCCAGAATGGTCCTGTATTTGGCTCCATCCATCTTCCCATCAATTTTAACCATCTTCCCTGTCCCTGCTGAAGAAAAGCAGGCCCAAAACATGATGCTGCCACCACCATGTTTGACAGTGGGTATGGTGTTTTCAGGGTGATTAGCTGTGTTGCTTTTACGCCAAACATAACTTTTTGCATTGTTGCCAAAAAGTTCAATTTTGGTTTCATCTGATCAGAGCACCTTCTTCCACATGTTTGGTGTGTCTCCCAGGTGGCTTGTGGCAGACTTTAAACGACACTTTTTATGGATATCTTTAAGAAATGGCTTTCTTCTTGCCACTCTTCCATAAAGGCCAGATTTGTGCAATTTACGACTGATTGTTGTCCTATGGACAGAGTCTCCCACCTCAGCTGTAGATCTCTGCAGTTCATCCAGAGTGATCATGGGCCTCTTGGCTGGATCTCTGATCAGTCTTCTCCTTGTATGAGCTGAAAGTTTAGAGGGACGGCCAGGTCTTGGTATATTTGCAGTGGTCTGATACTCCTTCCATTTCAATATTATCGCTTGCACAGTGCTCCTTGGGATGTTTAAAGCTTGGGAAATCTTTTTGTATCCAAATCCGGCTTTAAACTTCTTCACAAAAGTATCTCGGACCTGCCTGGTGTGTTCCTTGTTCTTCATGATGCTCTCTGCGCTTTTAACGGACCTCTGAGACTATCACAGTGCAGGTGCATTTATACGGAGACTTGATTACACACAGGTGGATTGTATTTATTATCATTAGTCATTTAGGTCAACATTGGATCATTCAGAGATCGTCACTGAACTTCTGGAGAGAGTTTGCTGCACTGAAAGTAAAGGGGCTGAATAATTTTGCACGCCCAATTTTTCAGTTTTGATTTGTTAAAAAAGTTTGAAATATCCAATAAATGTCGTTCCACTTCATGATTGTGTCCCACTTGTTGTTGATTCTTCACAAAAAAAATACAGTTTTATATCTTTATGTTTGAAGCCTGAAATGTGGCAAAAGGTTGCAAAGTTCAAGGGGGCCGAATACTTTCGCAAGGCACTGTATTTAGTGCACTAAGGGGACAGTAGGGGTCTGCACTAAGGGGACAGTAGGGGTCTGCACTAAGGGGACAGTAGGGGTCTGCACTATGAAGGGAATAGGGGGGAAACACCGGTAGGATCATTTGAAGTTGAAGCCTTGTTGTTACTGATACGGTTGTGGTTTTATACAGTACCAATGTAAAAGCACATTGACGATCTATATTCCTTTATTTATGAATGAGGTGATACTTTATGGATTAATCCCAGACTGCTCTCTGTTGTTTTCTTCACAGATCTTTTGAGGGAAAACTTTTATACTTTGGGTTTTTGGAATAATAAATTGAAAATAAATAAATAAACATGTTTTGAACATCTTGTGGTGAACGAAACCGACCGGTATTGTGTTCTTTATCAACATGAATGTAGTGAACTAATGAGACCGGTATTGTGTTCTTTATCAACATGAATGTTTTGAACATCTCGTAATGAACTAAACCGACCAGTATTGTGTTCTTTATCAACATTAATGTTTTGAACATCTCGTAATGAACTAAACCGACCGGTATTGTGTTCTTTATCAACATGAATGTTTTGAACATCTCGTAATGAACTAAACCGACCGGTATTGTGTTCTTTATCAACATTAATGTTTTGAACATCTCGTAATGAACTAAACCGACCAGTATTGTGTTCTTTATCAACATGAATGTAGTGAACTAATGAGACCGGTATTGTGTTCTTTATCAACATTAATGTTTTGAACATCTCGTAATGAACTAAACAGACCAGTATTGTGTTCTTTATCAACATGAATGTAGTGAACTAATGAGACCGGTATTGTGTTCTTTATCAACATTAATGTTTTGAACATCTCGTAATGAACTAAACCGACCAGTATTGTGTTCTTTATCAACATGAATGTAGTGAACTAATGAGACCGGTATTGTGTTCTTTATCAACATTAATGTTTTGAACATCTCGTAATGAACTAATGAGACCGGTATTGTGTTCTTTATCAACATGAATGTAGTGAACTAATGAGACCGGTATTGTGTTCTTTATCAACATTAATGTTTTGAACGTCTCGTGGTGAACTAAACCTACCGGTTTGAACATCTCGTAGTGAACTAAACCGACCGGTATTGTGTTAATGTTTTGAGAAGACACTGTAGGTTAAACCCTATAAGATAAACCACAGACAATCCCTACTGCGGGATTAATGACACACCTGTAGTGATTGAAAAATAAATATTTACAATAACAATTGAATAAATGAATAAAAAAAATGAAAAAAACTTCAGACGTGATACAATAACTATCTGAACCTGATGAGAGAGAGCAGACGTGATACAATAACTATCTGAACCTGATGAGAGAGACCAGACGTGATACAATAACTATCTGAACCTGATGAGAGAGACCAGACGTGATACAATAACTATCTGAACCTGATGAGAGACCAGACATGATACAATAACTATCTGAACCTGATGAGAGAGATCAGACGTGATACAATAACTATCTGAACCTGATGAGAGAGAGCAGACGTGATACAATAACTCTACAACAGTCTGGGAATCAATGAAGGCTTATCTAATATGTCAGATTCACTCTTCATCCTCAGATTTATGACATTTACAACATTTGACAGACAAAAGTTTGATCTCCTTTCAACTCGACAAGCTGAAAATCTAATTTTTTGTTTCTCATTTGATGAACATGGAGAGAAAAATCGGGGAAATGCACACCAGCCACGTCAGAGTAAATCCAACCCTGAGATATCCAACGGGCTGGGTAACAAATGCATTGAGGTTTAGAGGTCAATTGATGCTTTCATAACCGATGTGAAAATCTCCAGGAACCTACAGGACAGTAGATCTCCAGGAAGAGGGTTGGACTGAAAACCTACAGGACAGTAGATCTCCAGGAAGAGGGTTGGACTGAAAACCCACAGGACAGTAGATCTCCAGGAAGAGGGTTGGACTGAAAACCTACAGGACAGTAGATCTCCAGGAAGAGGGTTGTACTGAACCCACAGGACAGTAGATCTCCAGGAAGAGGGTTGGGCTGAAAACCCACAGGACAGTAGATCTCCAGGAAGAGGGTTGGTCTGAAAACCCACAGGACAGTAGATCTCCAGGAAGAGGGTTGGACTGAAAACCCACAGGACAGTAGATCTCCAGAAGAGGGTTGTACTGAACCCACAGGACAGTAGATCTCCAGGAAGAGGGTTGGACTGAAAACCTACAGGACAGTAGATCTCCAGGAAGAGGGTTGGACTGAAAACCCACAGGACAGTAGATCTCCAGGAAGAGGGTTGGTCTGAAAACCCACAGGACAGTAGATCTCCAGGAAGAGGGTTGGACTGAAAACCCACAGGACAGTAGATCTCCAGAAGAGGGTTGTACTGAACCCACAGGACAGTAGATCTCCAGGAAGAGGGTTGGACTGAACCTACAGGACAGTAGATCTCCAGGAAGATGGTTGGACTGAACCTACAGGACAGTAGATCTCCAGGAAGAGGGTTGGGCGTAAACTTGATCTATACGTTATTAAACTCACACAATCTGGATTCCCTGAACTCTCAGAAGAACCAACGGGAAGAGAATAAAGGTGAAACAATTCAGACGAATCTTGACAGAGTTTCAGAGAATACATTCTTCATCTATATGTGTCTATGTAAGGGCTTACCTCTTCATCTGAAGAAGAGTGGCGAGAAGGATCGGAGGACCAATATGCGGCGTGGTAAGTGTCCATGGTTCTTTTAATAAGAAAATTGATATAAAAACAACAAATGTGGAACGAAAGAAAACCGAAAACAGTACCGTGTGGTGAAAAGCACAGACACGGAAACAATCACCCACAAACACACAGTGAAACCCAGGCTACCTAAGTATGATTCTCAATCAGAGACAACTAACGACACCTGCCTCTGATTAAGAACCATACTAGGCCGAAACATAGAAAAACAAACATAGACTGCCCACCCCAACTCACGCCCTGACCATACTAAATAATGACAAAACAAAGGAAATAAAGGTCAGAACGTGACAGTCTAAGACATGCTGCAGTTCAATGTAATATAGTCAATAGGGTCAAAGGCTAAATTTATTCAAGATCAGACATAGATCCCACTTGCAACCGATGGAAGCAGGCCCCTGCTATTTTATTACCAACACATGCTTAGGATCCCAAAATGACAGATTTCTTGAATATACATTTTTGATACGTTTTCGAAAATACGGGAGAGACCGATAGAATCATCTGCCTTTATTTCATTATTCGGACTGGCACCACAGGAGGCTCCTCTAAACAGTTATATGGACTGGCACCACAGGAGGCCCCTCTAAACAGTTATATGGACTGGCACCACAGGAGGCTCCTCTAAACAGTTATATAGACTGGCACCACAGGAGGCTCCTCTAAACAGTTATATGGACTGGCACCACAGGAGGCTCCTCTAAACAGTTATATGGACTGGCACCACAGGAGGCTCCTCTAAACAGTTATATGGACTGGCACCACAGGAGGCTCCTCTAAACAGTTATATGGACTGGCACCACAGGAGGCTCCTCTAAACAGTTATATGGACTGGCACCACAGGAGGCTCCTCTAAACAGTTATATGGACTGGCACCACAGGAGGCTCCTCTAAACAGTTATATGGACTGGCACCACAGGAGGCTCCTCTAAACAGTTATATGGACTGGCACCACAGGAGGCTCCTCTAAACAGTTATATGGACTGGCACCACAGGAGGCTCCTCTAAACAGTTATATGGACTGGCACCACAGGAGGCCCCTCTAAACAGTTATATGGACTGGCACCACAGGAGGCCCCTCTAAACAGTTATATGGACTGGCACCACAGGAGGCCCCTCTAAACAGTTATATGGACTGGCACCACAGGAGGCTCCTCTAAACAGTTATATGGACTGGCACCACAGGAGGCTCCTCTAAACAGTTATATGGACTGGCACCACAGGAGGCTCCTCTAAACAGTTATATGGACTGGCACCACAGGAGGCTCCTCTAAACAGTTATATGGACTGGCACCACAGGAGGCCCCTCTAAACAGTTATATGGACTGGCACCATAGGAGGCTCCTCTAAACAGTTATATGGACTGGCACCACAGGAGGCCCCTCTAAACAGTTATATGGACTGGCACCACAGGAGGCTCCTCTAAAAGGTTATATGGACTGGCACCACAGGAGGCCCCTCTAAACAGTTATATGGACTGGCACCACAGGATGCTCCTCTAAACAGTTATATAGACTGGCACCACAGGAGGCTCATCTAAACAGTTATATAGACTGGCACCACAGGAGGCTCCTCTAAACAGTTATATAGACTGGCACCACAGGAGGCTCCTCTAAACAGTTATATGGACTGGCACCACAGGAGGCCCCTCTAAACAGTTATATGGACTGGCACCACAGGAGGCCCCTCTAAACAGTTATATAGACTGGCACCACAGGAGGCCCCTCTAAACAGTTATATGGACTGGCACCACAGGAGGCTCCTCTAAACAGTTATATGGACTGGCACCACAGGAGGCTCCTCTAAACAGTTATATGGACTGGCACCACAGGAGGCTCCTCTAAACAGTTATATGGACTGGCACCACAGGAGGCTCCTCTAAACAGTTATATGGACTGGCACCACAGGAGGCCCCTCTAAACAGTTATATAGACTGGCACCACAGGAGGCCCCTCTAAACAGTTATATGGACTGGCACCACAGGAGGCTCCTCTAAACAGTTATATGGACTGGCACCACAGGAGGCTCCTCTAAACAGTTATATGGACTGGCACCACAGGAGGCTCCTCTAAACAGTTATATGGACTGGCACCACAGGAGGCTCCTCTAAACAGTTATATGGACTGGCACCACAGGAGGCTCCTCTAAACAGTTATATGGACTGGCACCACAGGAGGCCCCTCTAAACAGTTATATGGACTGGCACCACAGGAGGCCCCTCTAAACAGTTATATGGACTGGCACCACAGGAGGCTCCTCTAAACAGTTATATGGACTGGCACCACAGGAGGCTCCTCTAAACAGTTATATGGACTGGCACCACAGGAGGCTCCTCTAAACAGTTATATGGACTGGCACCACAGGAGGCTCCTCTAAACAGTTATATGGACTGGCACCACAG
>NC_088216.1:168684-176184 GCF_036934945.1 Oncorhynchus masou masou | reverse complement strand
GACCAGGCCCAGTGTTATGACCACAGTGTTATGACAACAGTGTTATGACCAGGCCCAGTGTTATGACCAGGCCCAGTGTTATGACCACAGTGTTATGACCAGGCCCAGTGTTATGACCAGGCTCAGTGTTATGACCACAGTGTTATGACCAGGCCCAGTGTTATGACCACAGTGTTATGACAACAGTGTTATGACCAGGCCCAGTGTTATGACCAGGCCCAGTGTTATGACCAGGCCCAGTGTTATGACCACAGTGTTATGACCAGGCCCAGTGTTATGACCAGGCTCAGTGTTATGACCACAGTGTTATGACCAGGCCCAGTGTTATGACCAGGCCCAGTGTTATGACTACAGTGTTATGACCAGGCCCAGTGTTATGACCAGGCCCAGTGTTATGTCCAGGCCCAGTGTTATGACCAGGCCCAGTGTTATGACCACAGTGTTATGACCAGGCCCAGTGTTATGACCAGGCCCAGTGTTATGACTACAGTGTTATGACCAGGCCCAGTGTTATGACCAGGCCCAGTGTTATGACCAGGCCCAGTGTTATGACCAGGCCCAGTGTTATGTCCAGGCCCAGTGTTATGACCAGGCCCAGTGTTATGACCAGGCCCAGTGTTATGACCAGGCCCAGTGGTATGACCACAGTGTTATGACCAGGCCCAGTGTTATGACCAGGCCCAGTGTTATGTCCAGGCCCAGTGTTATGACCAGGCCCAGTGTTATGACCAGGCCCAGTGTTATGACCAGGCCCAGTGGTATGACCACAGTGTTATGACCAGGCCCAGTGTTATGACCAGGCCCAGTGTTATGTCCAGGCCCAGTGTTATGACAACAGTGTTATGACCAGGCCCAGTTTTATGACCACAGTGTTATGTCCAGGCCCAGTGTTATGACCAGGCCCAGTGTTATGTCCAGGCCCAGTGTTATGACAACAGTGTTATGACCAGGCCCAGTGTTATGACCACAGTGTTATGACCACAGTGTTATGACCAGGCCCAGTGTTATGACCAGGCCCAGTGTTATGACAACAGTGTTATGACCAGGCCCAGTGTTATGTCCACAGTGTTATGACAACAGTGTTATGACCAGGCCCAGTGTTATGACCAGGCCCAGTGTTATGACCACAGTGTTATGACCAGGCCCAGTGTTATGACCAGGCCCAGTGTTATGACCAGGCCCAGTGTTATGTCCACAGTGTTATGACCAGGCCCAGTGTTATGACCAGGCCCAGTGTTATGACCAGGCCCAGTGTTATGACCAGGCCCAGTGTTATGACCAGGCCCAGTGTTATGACCAGGCCCAGTGTTATGACCAGGCCCAGTGTTATGACCAGGCCCAGTGTTATGACCAGGCCCAGTTTTATGACCACAGTGTTATGACCAGGCCCAGTGTTATGACCAGGCCCAGTGTTATGACCAGGCCCAGTGTAATGACCAGGCCCAGTGTTATGACCAGGCCCAGTGTTATGACCAGGCCCAGTGTTATGACCAGGCCCAGTGTTATGACCAGGCCCAGTGTTATGACCACAGTGTTATGACCAGGCCCAGTGTTATGACCACAGTGTTATGACCACAGTGTTATGACCAGGCCCAGTGTTATGACCAGGCTCAGTGTTATGACCACAGTGTTATGACCAGGCCCAGTGTTATGACCACAGTGTTATGACAACAGTGTTATGACCAGGCCCAGTGTTATGACCAGGCCCAGTGTTATGACCACAGTGTTATGACCAGGCCCAGTGTTATGACCAGGCTCAGTGTTATGACCACAGTGTTATGACCAGGCCCAGTGTTATGACCACAGTGTTATGACAACAGTGTTATGACCAGGCCCAGTGTTATGACCAGGCCCAGTGTTATGACCAGGCCCAGTGTTATGACCACAGTGTTATGACCAGGCCCAGTGTTATGACCAGGCTCAGTGTTATGACCACAGTGTTATGACCAGGCCCAGTGTTATGACCAGGCCCAGTGTTATGACTACAGTGTTATGACCAGGCCCAGTGTTATGACCAGGCCCAGTGTTATGTCCAGGCCCAGTGTTATGACCAGGCCCAGTGTTATGACCACAGTGTTATGACCAGGCCCAGTGTTATGACCAGGCCCAGTGTTATGACTACAGTGTTATGACCAGGCCCAGTGTTATGACCAGGCCCAGTGTTATGACCAGGCCCAGTGTTATGACCAGACCCAGTGTTATGACCAGGCCCAGTGTTATGACCACAGTGTTATGACCAGGCCCAGTGTTATGACCAGGCCCAGTGTTATGACTACAGTGTTATGACCAGGCCCAGTGTTATGTCCAGGCCCAGTGTTATGACCAGGCCCAGTGTTATGACCAGGCCCAGTGTTATGACCAGGCCCAGTGTTATGACCAGGCCCAGTGTTATGACCAGGCCCAGTGTTATGACCAGGCCCAGTGTTATGACCAGGCCCAGTGTTATGACCAGGCCCAGTGTTATGACCAGGCCCAGTGTTATGTCCAGGCCCAGTGTTATGACCAGGCCCAGTGTTATGACCAGGCCCAGTGTTATGACCAGGCCCAGTGTTATGACCAGGCCCAGTGGTATGACCACAGTGTTATGACCAGGCCCAGTGTTATGACCAGGCCCAGTGTTATGTCCAGGCCCAGTGTTATGACCAGGCCCAGTGTTATGACCAGGCCCAGTGTTATGACCAGGCCCAGTGGTATGACCACAGTGTTATGACCAGGCCCAGTGTTATGACCAGGCCCAGTGTTATGTCCAGGCCCAGTGTTATGACAACAGTGTTATGACCAGGCCCAGTTTTATGACCACAGTGTTATGTCCAGGCCCAGTGTTATGACCAGGCCCAGTGTTATGTCCAGGCCCAGTGTTATGACAACAGTGTTATGACCAGGCCCAGTGTTATGACCACAGTGTTATGACCACAGTGTTATGACCAGGCCCAGTGTTATGACCAGGCCCAGTGTTATGACAACAGTGTTATGACCAGGCCCAGTGTTATGTCCACAGTGTTATGACAACAGTGTTATGACCAGGCCCAGTGTTATGACCAGGCCCAGTGTTATGACCACAGTGTTATGACCAGGCCCAGTGTTATGACCAGGCCCAGTGTTATGACCAGGCCCAGTGTTATGTCCACAGTGTTATGACCAGGCCCAGTGTTATGACCAGGCCCAGTGTTATGACCAGGCCCAGTGTTATGACCAGGCCCAGTGTTATGACCACAGTGTTATGACCAGGCCCAGTGTTATGACCAGGCCCAGTGTTATGACCAGGCCCAGTGTTATGACCAGGCCCAGTGTTATGACCAGGCCCAGTGTTATGACCACAGTGTTATGACCAGGCCCAGTGTTATGACCAGGCCCAGTGTTATGACCAGGCCCAGTGTTATGACCAGGCCCAGTGTTATGACCAGGCCCAGTGTTATGACCAGGCCCAGTTTTATGACCACAGTGTTATGACCAGGCCCAGTGTTATGACCAGGCCCAGTGTTATGACCAGGCCCAGTGTAATGACCAGGCCCAGTGTTATGACCAGGCCCAGTGTTATGACCAGGCCCAGTGTTATGACCACAGTGTTATGACCACAGTGTTATGACCAGGCCCAGTGTTATGACCAGGCCCAGTGTTATGACCACAGTGTTATGACCACAGTGTTATGACCAGGCCCAGTGTTATGACCAGGCTCAGTGTTATGACCACAGTGTTATGACCAGGCCCAGTGTTATGACCACAGTGTTATGACAACAGTGTTATGACCAGGCCCAGTGTTATGACCAGGCCCAGTGTTATGACCACAGTGTTATGACCAGGCCCAGTGTTATGACCAGGCTCAGTGTTATGACCACAGTGTTATGACCAGGCCCAGTGTTATGACCACAGTGTTATGACAACAATGTTATGACCAGGCCCAGTGTTATGACCAGGCCCAGTGTTATGACCAGGCCCAGTGTTATGACCACAGTGTTATGACCAGGCCCAGTGTTATGACCAGGCTCAGTGTTATGACCACAGTGTTATGACCAGGCCCAGTGTTATGACCAGGCCCAGTGTTATGACCAGGCCCAGTGTTATGACTACAGTGTTATGACCAGGCCCAGTGTTATGACCAGGCCCAGTGTTATGTCCAGGCCCAGTGTTATGACCAGGCCCAGTGTTATGACCACAGTGTTATGACCAGGCCCAGTGTTATGACCAGGCCCAGTGTTATGACTACAGTGTTATGACCAGGCCCAGTGTTATGACCAGGCCCAGTGTTATGACCAGGCCCAGTGTTATGACCAGGCCCAGTGTTATGACCACAGTGTTATGACCAGGCCCAGTGTTATGACCAGGCCCAGTGTTATGACTACAGTGTTATGACCAGGCCCAGTGTTATGACCAGGCCCAGTGTTATGTCCAGGCCCAGTGTTATGACCAGGCCCAGTGTTATGACCAGGCCCAGTGTTATGACCAGGCCCAGTGTTATGACCAGGCCCAGTGTTATGACCACAGTGTTATGACCAGGCCCAGTGTTATGACCAGGCCCAGTGTTATGACCAGGCCCAGTGTTATGTCCAGGCCCAGTGTTATGACCAGGCCCAGTGTTATGACCAGGCCCAGTGGTATGACCACAGTGTTATGACCAGGCCCAGTGTTATGACCAGGCCCAGTGTTATGTCCAGGCCCAGTGTTATGACAACAGTGTTATGACCAGGCCCAGTTTTATGACCACAGTGTTATGTCCAGGCCCAGTGTTATGACCAGGCCCAGTGTTATGACCAGGCCCAGTGTTATGACCAGGCCCAGTGTTATGACCAGGCCCAGTGTTATGACCAGGCCCAGTGTTATGACCACAGTGTTATGACCAGGCCCAGTGTTATGACCACAGTGTTATGACCACAGTGTTATGACCAGGCCCAGTGTTATGACCAGGCCCAGTGGTATGACCACAGTGTTATGACCAGGCCCAGTGTTATGACCAGGCCCAGTGTTATGACCAGGCCCAGTGTTATGACCAGGCCCAGTGTTATGACCAGGCCCAGTGTTATGACCAGGCCCAGTGTTATGACCACAGTGTTATGACCAGGCCCAGTGTTATGACCAGGCCCAGTGTTATGACCAGGCCCAGTCTTATGTCCAGGCCCAGTGTTATGACCAGGCCCAGTGTTATGTCCAGGCCCAGTGTTATGACCACAGTGTTATGTCCAGGCCCAGTGTTATGACCAGGCCCAGTGTTATGTCCAGGCCCAGTGTTATGACCACAGTGTTATGACCAGGCCCAGTGTTATGACCACAGTGTTATGACAACAGTGTTATGACCAGGCCCAGTGTTATGACCACAGTGTTATGACCAGGCCCAGTGTTATGACAAGGCCCAGTGTTATGACCACAGTGTTATGACCACAGTGTTATGACCAGGCACAGTGTTATGACCACAGTGTTATGACCACAGTGTTATGACCACAGTGTTATGACCAGGCCCAGTGTTATGACAAGGCCCAGTTTTATGACAAGGCCCAGTGTTATGACCACAGTGTTATGACCACAGTGTTATGACCAGGCACAGTGTTATGACCACAGTGTTATGACCACAGTGTTATGACCAGGCCCAGTTTTATGACCAGGCACAGTGTTATAACCAGGCACAGTGTTATGTCCACAGTGTTATGTCCACAGTGTTATGACCACAGTGTTATGACCAGGCACAGTGTTATGGCCACAGTGTTATGGCCACAGTGTTATGGCCACAGTGTTATGACCACAGTGTTATGACCACAGTGTTATGACCACAGTGTTATGACCAGGCACAGTGTTATGGCCACAGTGTTATGGCCACAGTGTTATGACCACAGTGTTATGACCACAGTGTTATGACCAGCCACAGTGTTATGACCACAGTGTTATGACCAGGCACAGTGTTATGGCCACAGTGTTATGGCCACAGTGTTATGGCCACAGTGTTATGGCCACAGTGTTATGACCACAGTGTTATGACCAGCCACAGTGTTATGACCAGGCACAGTGTTATGGCCACAGTGTTATGACCACAGTGTTATGGCCACAGTGTTATGACCAGGCACAGTGTTATGGCCACAGTGTTATGACCAGGCACAGTGTTATGGCCACAGTGTTATGGCCACAGTGTTATGGCCACAGTGTTATGACCACAGTGTTATGACCACAGTGTTATGTCCACAGTGTTATGACAAGGCACAGTGTTATGACCAGGCACAGTGTTATGACCCCAGTGTTATGACCAGGCACAGTGTTATGTCC
Source organism: Oncorhynchus masou masou (assembly GCF_036934945.1). Taxonomy (NCBI): domain Eukaryota; kingdom Metazoa; phylum Chordata; class Actinopteri; order Salmoniformes; family Salmonidae; genus Oncorhynchus; species Oncorhynchus masou. The sequence continues at coordinate 169,938 of NC_088216.1, read as the reverse complement.
ACAGTGTTATGACCACAGTGTTATGACCACAGTGTTATGTCCACAGTGTTATGACCAGCCACAGTGTTATGGCCACAGTGTTATGACCACAGTGTTATGACCACCGTGTTATGACCAAGCACAGTGTTATGACCAAGCACAGTGTTATGTCCAGGCACAGTGTTATGACCAGGCACAGTGTTATGTCCACAGTGTTATGTCCACAGTGTTATGTCCACAGTGTTATTACCACAGTGTTATGTCCAGCCACAGTGTTATGACCACAGTGTTATGTCCACAGTGTTATGACCACAGTGTTATGACCAGGCCCAGTGTTATGGCCACAGTGTTATGACCACAGTGTTATGACCACAGTGTTATGTCCACAGTGTTATGACCAGCCACAGTGTTATGTCCAGGCACAGTGTTATGACCACAGTGTTATCACCACAGTGTTATGTCCACAGTGTTATGTCCACAGTGTTATTACCACAGTGTTATGACCACAGTGTTATGTCCACAGTGTTATGACCACAGTGTTATGACCACAGTGTTATGACCACAGTGTTATGACCAGGCCCAGTGTTATGACCACAGTGTTATGACCACAGTGTTATGTCCACAGTGTTATGTCCACAGTGTTATTACCACAGTGTTATGACCACAGTGTTATGTCCAGGCACAGTGTTATGGCCACAGTGTTATGACCACAGTGTTATGACCACAGTGTTATGACCACAGTGTTATGACCACAGTGTTATGACCAGGCCCAGTGTTATGACCACAGTGTTATGACCACAGTGTTATGTCCACAGTGTTATGTCCACAGTGTTATTACCACAGTGTTATGACCACAGTGTTATGACCACAGTGTTATGACCACAGTGATATGACCACAGTGTTATGACCAGGCCCAGTGTTATGACTATAGTGTTATGTCCAGCCACAGTGTTATGTCCAGGCACAGTGTTATGACCACAGTGTTATGACCACAGTGTTATGACCACAGTGTTATGACCAGGCCCAGTGTTATGACCACAGTGTTATGACCACAGTGTTATGACCACAGTGTTATGTCCAAGCACAGTGTTATGACCACAGTGTTATGACCACAGTGTTATGACCACAGTGATATGTCCACAGTGTTATGACCACAGTGTTATGTCCACAGTGTTATGTCCACAGTGCTATGACCAGCCACAGTGTTATGACCACAGTGTTATGACCAGGCACGGTGTAATGGCCACAGTGTTATGACCACAGTGTTATGTCCAC
>NC_088216.1:123684-166184 GCF_036934945.1 Oncorhynchus masou masou | reverse complement strand
GAAATTCAGTTCCAGTCCAGAATAGGAAAAGACTCACATCAACACTGACTGACTGTCTGTCTGACTGTCTGACTGACTGTCTGTTCAGTCCAGATAACAAGAGGTAATAGACTCACATCAACACTGACTGAAAAACTGACTGACTTAATGACTGATTGAAGAACTGACTGATTGAAGAACTGACTGATTATAGTGGTGGAACAAAAATATGATTTATTTTCCTTTAGATCTTACAAAAAATATTCCCCTGGTCAACATAACCGGGATGGTGTGAGGGCCAGATTGGGAATTTAGCCAGCCCCTCCAGGGTTAACACCCCTTCTCTTAGAGATAAGTGCTATGGGAACTTTAGTGACCTCAGAGAGGTCCATTTAAATTCCCATCCGAAAGATAAACCAGGTCATGTCCCCAATCACTGCCCTGGGGAATTGGGATATTTAAACCAGAGGAGAGTGCCCCCTACTGTCCCTCCAACACCACTTCCAGCAGCATCTGGTCTCCCATCCAGGGACAACCCTGCTTAGCTTCAGAAGCAAGCCAGCAGTGGGATGCATGGTGGTATGCTGCTGGCCTGAATTAATTAATCATGTACAGTACCAGTCAACAGTTTGTACTCATTCAAGGGTTTTTCTTTATTTTTACAATTTTCTACATTGTAGAATAAACTATGAAATAATGTAGTAACCAAAAAAAGTGTTAAGTTAAAATATATTTTAGATTCTTCAAAGTAGTTAGTCTTTGCCTTGATGACAGCTTTGAACACACTTGGCATTCTCTCAACCAGCTTCACCTGGAATGCTTTTCCAGCTTCACCTGGAATGCTTCTCTTGAAGGAGTTCCCACATATGCTGAGCACTTATTGGCTGTTTTTCTTGTACTCTGCTGTCCAACTCATCCCAAACCATCTCAATTGGGTTGAGGTCGGGTGATTGTGGAGGCCAGGTCATCTGATGCAGCACTCCATCACTCTCCTTCTTGGTCAAATAGCCCTTACACAGCATGGAGGTGTGTTGGGTCATTGTCCTGTTGAAAAACAAATGATAGTCCCACTAATTCCTAACCAGATGGGATGGTTTATCACTAATGTGGTAACCATGCTGGTTGAGTGTGCCTTGAATTCTAAATCAATCACTGACAGTGTCACCAGCAAAGCACCCCCCCCCCCCCACACCTCCTCCTCCATGCTTCACGGTTCGAACCACAGATGTTAACTAGATTGAAGCATTCATTCTATTGATTTATGCCATTATTCTGGTGAGAAATGGTTTATTTAGGCATCTAGGACAAGTAATTACAGGCGAGAAGCGGCATGTAATCTAATTATAGACACGTTGAGAGATAACAGAAAACAAACTGTCGGAAATTATAAGCAGGCAAATAAGCTTATTTAAAAACTGATTTTGTTTATATTTAATAATAAGATAATTAGGTTTGAGTCCTTCCTATATCACACCTGTACAACTATCTGTGTTTTAAAAACATTTTTTTACATATGCCACCCCTGCAACACCCTCAGATAGTGGGGTCAGAACCAAGGTTAACTCCCCACTGAGAGTGGGGTCAGAACCAGAGATCAACTCCCCCTGAGAGTGGGGTCAGAACCAGAGATCAACTCCCCCTGAGAGTGGGGTCAGAACCAGGGATCATCTCCCCCCTGAGAGTGGGGTCAGAACCAAGGAACAACTCCCCCTGAGAATATGGTCAGAACTAGGGATCAACTTCCCCCTGAGAGTGGTGTCTGAACGAAGGATCAACTCCCCCCTGAGAGTGGGGTCAGAACCAGGGATCAACTCCCCCTGAGAGTGGGGTCAGAACTAGGGATCAACATCCCCCTGAGAGTGGGGTCAGAACCAGGGATCAACTCCCCCTGAGAGTGGGGTCAGAACCAGGGATCAACTCCCCCTGAGAGTGGGGTCAGAACTAGGGATCAACATCCCCCTGAGAGTGGGGTCAGAACCAGGGATCAACTCCCCCTGAGAGTGGGGTCAGAACTAGGGATCAACTCCCCCTGAGAGTGGGGTCAGAACCAGGGATCATCTCCCCCCTGAGAGTGGGGTCAGAACCAGGGATCAACATCCCCCTGAGAGTGGGGTCAGAACCAGGGATGAACTCCCCCTGAGAGTGGGGTCAGAACCAGGGATGAACTCCCCTCAGATAGTGGGGTCAGAACCAAGGATCAACTCCCTCTGAGAGTGGGGTCAGAACCAGGGATCAACTCCCTCCTGAGAGTGGGGTCAGAACCAGGGATCAACTCCCCCTGAGAGTGGGGTCAGAACCAAGGATCAACTCCCCCTGAGAGTGGGGTCAGAACCAGGGATCAACTCCCCCAGAGTGGGGTCAGAACCAAGGATCAACTCCCCTGAGAGTGGGGTCAGAACCAAGGATCAACTCCCCCTGAGAGTGGGGTCAGAACCAAGGATCAACTCCCCCTGAGAGTGGGGTCAGAACCAGGGATCAACTCCCCCTGAGAGTGGGGTCAGAACCAAGGATCAACTCCCCCTGAGAGTGGGGTCAGAACCAAGGATCAACTCCCCCTGAGAGTGGGGTCAGAACCAAGGATCAACTCCCCCTGAGAGTGGGGTCAGAACTAGGGATCAACATCCCCCTGAGAGTGGGGTCAGAACCAGGGATCAACATCCCCCTGAGAGTGGGGTCAGAACCAGGGATCAACATCCCCCTGAGAGTGGGGTCAGAACCAGGGATCAACTCCCCCTGAGAGTGGGGTCAGAACCAGGGATCAACTCCCCCCTGAGAGTGGGGTCAGAACCAAGGATCAACTCCCCCTGAGAGTGGGGTCAGAACCAGGGATCAACTCCCCCCTGAGAGTGGGGTCAGAACCAAGGATCAACTCCCCCTGAGAGTGGGGTCAGAACCAAGGATCAACTCCCCCTGAGAGTGGGGTCAGAACTAGGGATCAACTCCCCCTGAGAGTAGGGTCAGAACCAGGGATCAACTCCCCCTGAGAGTGGGGTCAGAACCAAGGATCAACTCCCCCTGAGAGTGGGGTCAGAACTAGGGATCCACATCCCCCTGAGAGTGGGGTCAGAACCAGGGATCAACTCCCCCTGAGAGTGGGGTCAGAACCAAGGATCAACTCCCCCTGAGAGTGGGGTCAGAACTAGGGATCCACATCCCCCTGAGAGTGGGGTCAGAACCAGGGATCAACTCCCCCTGAGAGTGGGGTCAGAACCAAGGATCAACTCCAACCTGAGAGTGGGGTCAGAACCAGGGATCAACTCCCCCTGAGAGTGGGGTCAGAACCAGGGATGAACTCCCCTCAGATAGTGGGGTCAGAACCAGGGATCAACTCCCTCTGAGAGTGGGGTCAGAACCAGGGATCAACTCCCTCCTGAGAGTGGGGTCAGAGCCAGGGATCAACTCCCCCCTGAGAGTGGGGTCAGAACCAGGGATCAACTCCCCCTGAGAGTGGGGTCAGAACCAGGGATCAACTCCCCCTGAGAGTGGGGTCAGAACCTGGATCAACTCCCCTGAGAGTGGGGTCAGAACCAAGGATCAACTCCCCTGAGAGTGGGGTCAGAACCAGGGATCAACTCCCCCCTGAGAGTGGGGTCAGAACCAGGGATCAACTCCCCTGAGAGTGGGGTCAGAACCAGGGATCAACATCCCCCTGAGAGTGGGGTCAGAACCAAGGATCAACTCCCCCTGAGAGTGGGGTCAGAACCAGGGATCAACTCCCCCTGAGAGTGGGGTCAGAACCAGGGATCAACTCCCCCTGAGAGTGGGGTCAGAACCAAGGATCAACTCCAACCTGAGAGTGGGGTCAGAACCAGGGATCAACTCCCCCTGAGAGTGGGGTCAGAACCAGGGATCAACTCCCCCTGAGAGTGGGGTCAGAACCAGGGATCAACTCCCCATGAGAGTGGGGTCAGAACCAGGGATGAACTCCCCTCAGATAGTGGGGTCAGAACCAAGGATCAACATCCCCCTGAGAGTGGGGTCAGAACCAGGGATCAACTCCCCCTGAGAGTGGGGTCAGAACCAGGGATCAACTCCCCCTGAGAGTGGGGTCAGAACCAAGGATCAACTCCCCCTGAGAGTGGGGTCAGAACCAGGGATCAACTCCCCCCTGAGAGTGGGGTCAGAACCAAGGATCAACTCCCCCTGAGAGTGGGGTCAGAACCAAGGATCAACTCCCCCTGAGAGTGGGGTCAGAACCAAGGATCAACTCCAACCTGAGAGCGGGGTCAGAACCAGGGATCAACTCCCCCTGAGAGTGGGGTCAGAACCAGGGATGAACTCCCCTCAGATAGTGGGGTCAGAACCAGGGATCAACTCCCTCTGAGAGTGGGGTCAGAACCAGGGATCAACTCCCTCCTGAGAGTGGGGTCAGAGCCAGGGATCAACTCCCCCCTGAGAGTGGGGTCAGAACCAGGGATCAACTCCCTCCTGAGAGTGGGGTCAGAGCCAGGGATCAACTCCCCCCTGAGAGTGGGGTCAGAACCAGGGATCAACTCCCCCTGAGAGTGGGGTCAGAACCAAGGTTAACTCCCCACTGAGAGTGGGGTCAGAACCAGAGATCAACTCCCCCTGAGAGTGGGGTCAGAACCAAGGATCAACTCCACCCTGAGAGTGGGGTCAGAACCAAGGAACAACTCCCACTGAGAGTGGGGTCAGAACCAGAGATCAACTCCCCCTGAGAGTGGGGTCAGAACCAAGGATCAACTCCACCCTGAGAGTGGGGTCAGAACTAGGGATCAACTTCCCCCTGAGAGTGGTGTCTGAACCAAGGATCAACTCCCCATGAGAGTGGGGTCAGAACCAGGAATGAACCCCCCTCAGATAGTGAGGTCAGAACCAGGGATGAACTCCCCTCAGATAGTGGGGTCAGAACCAGGGATCAACTCCATCCTGAGAGTGGGGTCAGAACCAAGGATCAACACCCCCTGAGAGTGGGGTCAGAACCAGGGATCAACTCCCCCTGAGAGTGGGGTCAGAGCCAGGGATCAACTCCCCCCTGAGAGTGGGGTCAGAACCAGGGATCAACTCCCCCTGAGAGTGGGGTCAGAACCAGGGATCAACTCCCCCCTGAGACTGGGGTCAGAACCTCAAGGACACATTGACGGCTCTGGGATTTGAACCAGCAACCTTTCAGCTCCAGGCTGGGGTACCTGTCGTCCCTCCAGGCTACCTGTCATCCCACCAGGCTGGGGTACCTGTCGTCCCTCCAGGTTTGGGTACCTGTCGTCCCTGCAGGCTGGGGTACCTGTCGTCCCTCCAGGCTACCTGTCATCCCACCAGGCCGGGGTACCTGTCGTCCCTGCAGGCCGGGGTACCTGTCGTCCCTGCAGGCTGGGGTACCTGTCATCCCTCCAGGCTACCTGTCATCCCACCAGGCCGGGGTACCTGTCGTCCCTGCAGGCTGGGGTACCTGTCATCCCTCCAGGTTTGGGTACCTGTCGTCCCTGCAGGCTGGGGTACCTGTCGTCCCTCCAGGCTACCTGTCATCCCACCAGGCCGGGGTACCTGTCGTCCCTGCAGGCCGGGGTACCTGTCGTCCCTCCAGGTTTGGGTACCTGTCGTCCCTGCAGGCTGGGGTACCTGTCGTCCCTCCAGGTTTGGGTACCTGTCGTCCCTGCAGGCTGGGGTACCTGTCGTCCCTCCAGGCTACCTGTCATCCCACCAGGCCGGGGTACCTGTCGTCCCTGCAGGCCGGGGTACCTGTCGTCCCTGCAGGCTGGGGTACCTGTCATCCCTCCAGGCTACCTGTCGTCCCTGCAGGCCGGGGTACCTGTCGTCCCTGCAGGCTGGGGTACCTGTCGTCCCTCCAGGCTACCTGTCATCCCACCAGGCCGGGGTACCTGTCGTCCCTGCAGGCCGGGGTACCTGTCGTCCCTGCAGGCTGGGGTACCTGTCGTCCCTCCAGGCTACCTGTCATCCCACCAGGCCGGGGTACCTGTCGTCCCTGCAGGCCGGGGTACCTGTCGTCCCTGCAGGCTGGGGTACCTGTCATCCCTGCAGGCTGGGGTACCTGTCGTCCCTCCAGGCTGGGGTACCTGTCGTCCCTCCAGGCTACCTGTAGTCCCTGCAGGCTACCTGTCGTCCCTGCAGGCTACCTGTCATCCCACCAGGCTGGGGTACCTGTCGTCCCTCCAGGCTGGGGTACCTGTCGTCCCTGCAGGCTGGGGTACCTGTCGTCCCTCCAGGCTGGGGTACCTGTCATCCCTCCAGGCTGGGCTACCTGTCGTTCCTCCAGGCCACCTGTCGTCCCTCCAGGCTACCTGTAGTCCCTGCAGGCTACCTGTCGTCCCTGCAGGCTACCTGTCATCCCACCAGGCTGGGGTACCTGTCGTCCCTCCAGGCTGGGGTACCTGTCGTCTCTCCAGGCTGGGGTACCTGTCGTCCCTCCAGGCTGGGGTACCTGTCGTTCCTCCAGGCTACCTGTCGTCCCTGCAGGCTACCTGTAGTCCCTGCAGGCTACCTGTCGTTCCTCCAGGCTACCTGTCGTCCCTCCAGGCTACCTGTAGTCCCTGCAGGCTACCTGTCGTCCCTGCAGGCTACCTGTCATCCCACCAGGCTGGGGTACCTGTCGTCCCTGCAGGCTGGGGTACCTGTCGTCCCTCCAGGCTACCTGTAGTCCCTGCAGGCTACCTGTCATCCCTGCAGGCTACCTGTCATCCCTCCAGGCTACCTGTAGTCCCTGCAGGCTACCTGTCGTCCCTGCAGGCTACCTGTCATCCCTCCAGGCAACCTGTCGTCCCTGCAGGCTGGGGTACCTGTCATCCCTCCAGGCTACCTGTCGTCCCTCCAGGCTACCTGTCATCCCTGCAGGCTGGCGTACCTGTCATACCTCCAGGCTACCTGTCGTCCCTCCAGGCTACCTGTTGTCCCTCCAGGCTACCTGTAGTCCCTGCAGGCTACCTGTCGTCCCTGCAGGCTACCTGTCATCCCTGCAGGCTACCTGTCATCCCTCCAGGGTACCTGTCATCCCTGCAGGCTACCTGTCGTCCCTGCAGGCTAGGGTACCTGTCATCCCTCCAGGCTACCTGTCATCCCTCCAGGCTACCTGTTGTCCCTGCAGGCTGGGGTACCTGTCATCCCTGCAGGCTTGGGTACCTGTCATCCCTGCAGGCTGGGGGACCTGTCGTCCCTCCAGGCTGGGGTACCTGTCATCCCTCCAGGCTACCTGTCGTCCCTCCAGGCTACCTGTCGTCCCTCCAGGCTACCTGTCATCCCTCCAGGCTACCTGTCGTCCCTCCAGGCTGGGGTACTTGTCATCCCTCCAGGCTACCTGTCGTCCCTTCAGGCTCGGGTCCCTGTCATCCCTCCAGGCTACCTGTCATCCCTCCAGGCTGGGCTACCTGTCGTCCCTCCAGGCTACCTGTCATCCCTCCAGGCTGGGCTACCTGTCGTCCCTCCAGGCTACCTGTCGTCCCTGCAGGCTGGGGTACCTGTCGTCCCTCCAGGCTGGGGTACCTGTCATCCCTCCAGGCTACCTGTCGTCCCTGCAGGCTAGGGTCTGATGTGGGACTCAGATGGTCACTTTATCACATACAGAATGGCGGTCGTGGATTATCAGAGATGGTGAACAAACACCTGACCTGCGCATCACTACTCTGTGTGACCTCTTCACCTGTGAGATGATAATCACCTGACACCAGGTCAACTATCAGGTGAGGTCACCAACGACGGGGCGGGGGAGGTGTGTGTGAGGTCACCAACAACGGAGAGCGGGAGCTGTGTGTGAGGTCACCAACGACGGAGAGCGGGAGGTGTGTGTGAGGTCACCAACGACGGAGAGCGGGAGGTGTGTGTGAGGTCACCAACGACGGAGAGGGGGAGGTGTGTGTGAGGTCACCAACGACGGAGAGGGGAGGTGTGTGTGTGAAACAACCAACGATGGAGAGCGGGAGGTGTGTGTGAGGTCACCAACGATGGAGAGAGGAGAGGTGTGTGTGAGGTCACCAACGACGGAGAGGGGGAGGTGTGTGTGAGGTCACCAACGACGGAGAGGGGGGAGAGGTGTGTGTGAGGTCACCAACGACGGAGAGAGGGGATGTGTGTGTGAGGTCACCAATGACGGGGAGGGGGGAGAGGTGTGTGTGAGGTCACCAACGATGGGGAGAGGTGTGTGTAGGTCACATTACGGAGATGGGGAGGTGTGTGTGAGGTCACCAACGACGGAGAGGGGGAGGTGTGTGTAGGTCACCAATGATGGGGAGAGGGGGAGAGGTGTGTCTGTGGTCATGTGTAACTGTGAGAGAGGGGAGAGGTGTGTGTGAGGTCACCAATGATGGGGAGAGGGGGGAGAGGTGTGTGTGAGGTCACCAACGACGGAGAGAGGGGAGAGGTGTGTGTGAGGTCACCAACGATGGGGAGAGGGGCGAGAGGTGTGTGTGAGGTCACCAACGACGGGGAGAGGGGGGAGGTGTGTGTGAGGTCACCAACGATGGGGAGAGGGGAGAGGTGTGTGTGTCACTGACAGCGAGTCCAACTGTAACACTGTGGTGACCACACATTCACCCCCTGACATAAAACACTTCCTCATAGATTACATTATCCGGTGGTCACCATGGTTACTGGCCATCGAGGACAGCCAATCACACACTGATAATACGAGTCTGACCTAGATACCCAACAGTCATTGATAACCCAGCAGGAAGGGTGTGTCTGTGTTTCTATGTGTGTGTGTAACTGTGTGTGTGTGCTTCTATATATGTGTGTGTGATTTTAGAGGTGTGTGTGTGCTTCTATATATATGTGTGTGTGTGCGTGTGCGTGTGCGTGTGCGTGTGCGTGTGCGTGTGTGTGTGTGTGTGTGTGTGTGTCGCCTCAGAGACAGAGGTTGTGTAAAAAATGCATGAAATGTTCCTGTGAAGCAGAATGAGTTCTTCTGCATGTTGAACTCATCTGACAACAATAGCAACACGAGCAATAATGTGTCTTGAAACTATGGAAGACAAGGCAACCTGCCTCCCCCTGAGAGAGACAGAGACAGAGAGAGACAGAGAGAGAGACAGAGAGAGAGACAGAGAGACAGAGACAGAGAGAGAGACAGAGAGACAGAGAGAGAGAGAGACAAGGCATACTGCATCCCCTGAGAGAGAGAGAGACAGAGAGAGAGAGAGAGACAAGGCATACTGCATCCCCTGAGAGAGAGAGAGAGAGATCCCTAAATCTTCACCGTGGCTAAATATTTGACCATGGTTACTGATCAAAACCTTAGAAAAACCTTGACAAAGTACAGGCTCAGTGAGCACAGCCTTGCCATTGAGAAGGGAAGACAGAAAAACCTCCCTGTAGAGGAAAGGCTGTGCAACCACTGCACCACAGCAGAACCTGGTTCCCTGTAGAGGAAAGGCTGTGCAACCACTGCACCACAGCAGAACCTGGCTCCCTGTAGAGGAAAGGCTGTGCAACCACTGCACCACAGCAGAACCTGAGACGGAGCTGCATTTCCTGACTAAATGTAAAAAATATAAAACAATTAGAGAGAGTGTCATTTCTCCAAATTTGAAACCGTTATTCAAGGTTTCAAAGACCTCTCTGATGAGAGTAGGCTACCCGTCCTGTTGGGGGAGGACGCATTGCTGCCAACCCATTGTAAATATCCAAAGCAAGCTTTGGCAATATGTACATTGTTACGTCATGCCAATAAACCAAATTGAATTGAGACAGAGAGAAGAGGAGAGAGAGACAGAGACAGAGAGAAGAGGAGAGAGAGACAGAGAGAAGAGGAGAGAGAGACAGAGACAGAGAGAAGAGGAGAGAGAGACAGAGACAGAGAGAAGAGGAGAGAGAGACAGAGACAGAGAGAAGAGGAGAGAGAGACAGAGACATAGAGAAGAGGAGAGAAAGACAGAGACAGAGAAGTGGAGAGAGAGACGGAGAGAAGAGGAGAGAGAGACAGAGAGAAGAGGAGAGAGAGACAGAGAGAAGAGGAGAGAGAGACAGAGAGAAGAGGAGAGACAGAGACAGTGAGAAGGGGAGAGAGAGAGACGGAGAGAGAGACAGAGAGAAGAGGAGAGACAGAGAAAAGAGGAGACAGAGAGAGAGAGAGACAGAGTAAGAGAGAGAGACAGAGAGAGAGACAGAGACAGAGACAGAGAGAAGAGGAGAGAGAGACAGAGAGAAGAGGAGAGAGAGAGACAGAGAGAAGAGGAGAGAGAGACAGAGAGAAGAGGAGAGACAGAGACAGAGAGAAGAGGAGAGACAGAGACAGAGAGAAGAGGAGACAGAGACAGAGACAGAGAGAAGAGGAGAGAGAGAATTGTATTTGTCACATGCGCTAAATACAGACCTTGAAATGTTTACTTACAAGACCTTGAAAACTTTTTAGCCCCTTTTTTCAATTTTTGACCCAAATCTAACTGCCTGTAGCAAGGATACCTAGGTGGTGACTTCTTGATACCATTTGAAAGGAAACACTTTGAAGTTTGTGGAAATGTGAAATGAATGTAGGAGAATATAATACAATAGATCTGGTAGAAGAAAATACCCCCCCCCCCCTCCCCATTTTTTTTTCTACAACCATCTTTGAAGCAGAAAGGTCCCTTCTCCAGCCATCACTCTGGTTGTAATTCCGATGGTGTCCACAAGATGGCAGCAGTGCAACGTTTCAGACGGTTAAAGTATGAGCGAACTACAGGACATTTAGTGTGAAGTCACCCAGGTACATTTGGACAAATCGTGAAGGAGACATTTACATTCATATTACATTTTCCTCCAAGACTATCGTCAAATCTGTATACCTGGACTTTTCCAGTATTAGTAGACATATTCCAAGTTTAACATTTGCAAAACAACCAGTTTTCATAACGTCATATTCTTAGAGTTTTTGTTTAAAAGGAAAAGTCTGGTTGTCGCACAAGGTTAGCAGCTACATTTATACATACAGATATGGGGTTTCCGTAAAGCCCAGCTCATTGGCCATCACGCTAGCTTTGTTTGAGCCTGATTGGTCCTACAGTAGGTCTGTGTTGTTGTTAGGTGAAGTTATGGGTCCTACAGTAGGTCTATGTTGTTGTCTATGTTGTCGTTAGGTGAAGTTATGGGTCCTACAGTAGGTCTATGTTGATGTTTGGTGAAGTTATGGGTCCTACAGTAGATCTATGTTATCGTTATGGGTCCTACAGTAGGTCTATGTTATTGTTATGGGTCCTACAGTAGGTCTGTGTTGTAAGTTAGTGGTCCTACAGTAGGTCTATGTTATCGTTATGGGTCCTACAGTAGGTCTATGTTATTGTTATGGGTCCTACAGTAGGTCTATGTTATTGTTATGGGTCCTACAGTAGGTCTATGTTATTGTTATGGGTCCTACAGTAGGTCTATGTTGTTGTTAGGTGAAGTTATGGGTCCTACAGTAGGTCTATGTTATCGTTATGGGTCCTACAGTAGGTCTATGTTATTGTTATGGGTCCTACAGTAGGTCTATGTTGTTGTTAGGTGAAGTTATGGGTCCTACAGTAGGTCTATGTTATTGTTATGGGTCCTACAGTAGGTCTATGTTGTTGTTATGGGTCCTACAGTAGGTCTGTGTTGTTGTTATGAGTCCTACAGTAGGTCCATGTTGTTGTCTATGTTGTTGTGAGGTGAAGTTATGGGACCTACAGTAGGTCTATGTTGTCGTTAGTGAAGTTATGGGTCCTACAGTAGGTCTATGTTGTTGTTATGGGACCTACAGTAGGTCTATGTTGTCGTTAGGTGAAGTTATGGGTCCTACAGTAGGTCTATGTTGTCCTACAGTAGGTCTATGTTAAGATGGGTCCTACAGTAGGTCTATGTTGTTGTTAGGTGAAGTTATGGGTCCTACAGTAGGTCTATGTTGTTGTTAGGTGAAGTTATGAGTCCTACAGTAGGTCTGTGTTGTAAGTTATGGGACCTACAGTAGGTCTATGTTGTTGTTAGGTGAAGTTATGGGTCCTACAGTAGGTCTATTTTTTATTTATTTCATTTTACCTTTATTTAACTAGACAAGTCAGTTAAGAACAAATTCTTATTTTCAATGACGGCCTAGGAACAGTGGGGTAACTGCCTGTTCACAGATTTGACAGATTTGAACCTTGTCAGCTCATGGGTTTGAACTTGCAACCTTCCAGTTGCTAGTCCACCGCTCTAACCACTAGGCTACCCTGCCGCCCCATTGGCCATCTATCTAGCTTTGTTTGAGCCTGATTTGTGTTTATTTGACAAAGTTATAGTCGATCAAGTGAAGCCCGTCTGCGTCATCGGCGTGCCATGAAGGCGGCGCTCTCTGACCAAATATGGTGTCCTGTAGGATATACTACACCCCTAATGATATAGTGAAGTATGGTTACCTTCTAGGATCTCTGATATGGTGTCCTATAGGATTTACTACACTCCTAATGATATAGTGAAGTCTGGTTACCTTCTAGGATCTCTGATATGGTGTCCTATAGGATATACTACACCCCTAATGATATAGTGAAGTCTGGTTACCTTCTAGGATCTCTGATATGGTGTCCTATAGGATATACTACACCCCTAATGATATAGTGAAGTCTGGTTACCTTCTAGGATCTCTGATATGGTGTCCTATAGGATATACTACACCCCTAATGATATAGTGAAGTCTGGTTACCTTCTAGGATCTCTGATATGGTGTCCTATAGGATATACTACACCCCTAATGATATAGTGAAGTCTGGTTACCTTCTAGGATCTCTGATATGGTGTCCTATAGGATATACTACACCCCTAATGATATAGTGAAGTCTGGTTACCTTCTAGGATCTCTGATATGGTGTCCTATAGGATATACTACACCCCTAATGATATAGTGAAGTCTGGTTACCTTCTTCTAGGATCTCTGATATGGTGTCCCATAGGATATACTACACCCCTAATGATATAGTGAAGTCTGGTTACCTTCTAGGATCTCTGATATGGTGTCCTATAGGATATACTACACCCCTAATGATATAGTGAAGTCTGGTTACCTTCTAGGATCTCTGATATGGTGTCCTATAGGATATACTACACCCCTAATGATATAGTGAAGTCTGGTTACCTTCTAGGATCTCTGATATGGTGTCCCATAGGATATACTACACCCCTAATGATATAGTGAAGTCTGGTTACCTTCTAGGATCTCTGATATGGTGTCCTATAGGATATACTACACCCCTAATGATATAGTGAAGTCTGGTTACCTTCTAGGATCTCTGATATGGTGTCCTATAGGATATACTACACCCCTAATGATATAGTGAAGTCTGGTTACCTTCTAGGATCTCTGATCAAATATGGTGTCCTATAGGATTTACTACACTCCTAATGATATAGTGAAGTCTGGTTACCTTCTAGGATCTCTGATATGGTGTCCTATAGGATTTACTACACCCCTAATGATATAGTGAAGTCTGGTTACCTTCTAGGATCTCTGATCAAATATGGTGTCCTATAGGATATACTACACCCCTAATGATATAGTGAAGTCTGGTTACCTTCTAGGATCTCTGATCAAATATGGTGTCCTATAGGATATACTACACCCCTAATGATATAGTGAAGTCTGGTTACCTTCTAGGATCTCTGATATGGTGTCCTATAGGATATACTACACCCCTAATGATATAGTGAAGTCTGGTTACCTTCTAGGATCTCTGATATGGTGTCCTATAGGATATACTACACTCCTAATGATATAGTGAAGTCTGGTCACCTTCTAGGATCTCTGATATGGTGTCCTATAGGATATACTACAGCCCTAATGATATAGTGAAGTCTGGTTACCTTCTAGGATCTCTGATATGGTGTCCTATAGGATATACTACACTCCTAATGATATAGTGAAGTCTGGTTACCTTCTAGGATCTCTGATATGGTGTCCTATAGGATATACTACACCCCTAATGATATAGTGAAGTCTGGTTACCTTCTAGGATCTCTGATATGGTGTCCTATAGGATATACTACACTCCTAATAATATAGTGAAGTCTGGTTACCTTCTAGGATCTCTGATATGGTGTCCTATAGGATATACTACACTCCTAATGATATAGTGAAGTCTGGTTACCTTCTAGGATCTCTGAGGAATAAATACAAACCTGATTTGACTGGTTGAAATAAGATTTCGGGTTAGATTTTCACAATTATTTTCTAATCAAATTGAACGAGTGGAAATACAAAGAGTCTATAACTTGGGTGTCTGGAGTCGTTGACAATTTTTTGAGCATTCCTCTGACACCGCCTGGTATAGAGGTCCTGGATGGCAGGAAGCTTGGCCCCAGTGATGTACTGGGCCGTACGTACCACCCTCTATAGGGCCTTCCTCTGACACCGCCTGGTATAGAGGTCCTGGATGGCAGGAAGCTTGGCCCCAGTGATGTACTGGGCCGTACGTACCACCCTCTATAGGGCCTTCCTCTGACACCGCCTGGTATAGAGGTCCTGGATGGCAGGAAGCTTGGCCCCAGTGATGTACTGGGCCGTACGTACCACCCTCTATAGGGCCTTCCTCTGACACCGCCTGGTATAGAGGTCCTGGATGGCAGGAAGCTTGGCCCCAGTGATGTACTGGGCCGTACGTACCACCCTCTGTAGTGCCTTCCTCTGACACCGCCTGGTATAGAGTTCCTGGATGGCAGGAAGCTTGGCCCCAGTGATGTACTGGGCCGTACGTACCACCCTCTATAGGGCCTTACTCTGACACCGCCTGGTATAGAGTTCCTGGATGGCAGGAAGCTTGGCCCCAGTGATGTACTGGGCCGTACGTACCACCCTCTATAGGGCCTTCCTCTGACACCGCCTGGTATAGAGGTCCTGGATGGCAGGAAGCTCAGCCCCAGTGATGTACTGGGCCGTACGTACCACCCTCTATAGGGCCTTCCTCTGACACCGCCTGGTATAGAGGTCCTGGATGGCAGGAAGCTTGGCCCCAGTGATGTACTGGGCCGTGCGCATTACCCTCTGTAGTGCCTTGCGGTCAGATGCCGAGCAGTTTCCCTACCAGGCAGTGATGCAACTGTTCAGGATGCTCTCGATGGTGCAGCTGTAGAACCTATTGAGGATCTGAGGACCCATGCCAAAGTCTCCTGAGGGGGAGAAGGTGTTGTTGTTCCCTCTTCATGACTGACTGGTGTGTTTGGACCATGTTAGTTTGTTGGTGATGTGGACACCAATGAACTTGAAACTCTCAAACTGCTCCACTGCAGCCTTGTCGATGTGAATATGGTCGTGTTCAGCCCTCCTTTTCCTGTAGTCCACGATCATCTCCTTTGTCTTGCTGAAGTGGAGGGAGAGGTTCTTGTTCGGGCACCACGCTGCGAGGTCTCTGAACTCCTCCCTATAGGCGGTCTCATCGTTGTCGGTGATCAGGCCTACCACCGTTGAGTCGTCAGAAAACTAAATGATAGTGTTACCCTCCTGCCCCATTCTCTCTCCTAGGTGGTGACTATTACCCTCTATTACCCTCCTGTCCCAGTATCTCTCCTAGGTGGTGACTATTACCCTCTATTACCCTCCTGCACCAGTCTCTCTCCTAGGTGGTGACTATTACCCTCTATTACCCTCCTGCCCCAGTCTCTCTCCTAGGTGGTGACTATTACCCTCTATTACCCTCCTGCCCCAGTCTCTCTCCTAGGTGGTGACTATTACCCTCTATTACCCTCCTGCCCCAGTCTCTCTCCTAGGTGGTGACTATTACCCTCTATTACCCTCCTGCCCCAGTCTCTCTCCTAGGTGGTGACTATTACCCTCTATTACCCTCCTGCACCAGTCTCTCTCCTAGGTGGTGACTATTACCCTCTATTACCCTCCTGCCCCAGTCTCTCTCCTAGGTGGTGACTATTACCCTCTATTACCCTCCTGCCCCAGTCTCTCTCCTAGGTGGTGACTATTACCCTCTATTACCCTCCTGCCCCAGTCTCTCTCCTAGGTGGTGACTATTACCCTCTATTACCCTCCTGCCCCAGTCTCTCTCCTAGGTGGTGACTATTACCCTCTATTACCCTCCTGCCCCAGTCTCTCTCCTAGGTGGTGACTATTACCCTCTATTACCCTCCTGCCCCAGTCTCTCTCCTAGGTGGTGACTATTACCCTCTATTACCCTCCTGCCCCAGTCTCTCTCCTAGGTGGTGACTATTACCCTCTATTACCCTCCTGCCCCAGTCTCTCTCCTAGGTGGTGACTATTACCCTCTATTACCCTCCTGCCCCAGTCTCTCTCCTAGGTGGTGACTATTACCCTCTATTACCCTCCTGCCCCAGTCTCTCTCCTAGTTGGTGACTATTACCCTCTATTACCCTCCTGCCCCAGTCTCTCTCCTAGGTGGTGACTATTACCCTCTATTACCCTCCTGCCCCAGTCTCTCTCCTAGGTGGTGACTATTACCCTCTATTACCCTCCTGCCCCAGTCTCTCTCCTAGGTGGTGACTATTACCCTCTATTACCCTCCTGCCCCAGTCTCTCTCCTAGGTGGTGACTATTACCCTCTATTACCCTCCTGCCCCAGTCTCTCTCCTAGGTGGTGACTATTACCCTCTATTACCCTCCTGCCCCAGTCTCTCTCCTAGGTGGTGACTATTACCCTCTATTACCCTCCTGCCCCAGTCTCTCTCCTAGGTGGTGACTATTACCCTCTATTACCCTCCTGCCCCAGTCTCTCTCCTAGGTGGTGACTATTACCCTCTATTACCCTCCTGCCCCAGTCTCTCTCCTAGGTGGTGACTATTACCCTCTATTACCCTCCTGCCCCAGTCTCTCTCCTAGGTGGTGACTATTACCCTCTATTACCCTCCTGCCCCAGTCTCTCTCCTAGGTGGTGACTATTACCCTCTATTACCCTCCTGCCCCAGTCTCTCTCCTAGGTGGTGACTATTACCCTCTATTACCCTCCTGCCCCAGTCTCTCTCCTAGGTGGTGACTATTACCCTCTATTACCCTCCTGCACCAGTCTCTCTCCTAGGTGGTGACTATTACCCTCTATTACCCTCCTGCCCCAGTCTCTCTCCTAGGTGGTGACTATTACCCTCTATTACCCTCCTGCCCCAGTCTCTCTCCTAGGTGGTGACTATTACCCTCTATTACCCTCCTGCCCCAGTCTCTCTCCTAGGTGGTGACTATTACCCTCTATTACCCTCCTGCCCCAGTCTCTCTCCTAGGTGGTGACTATTACCCTCTATTACCCTCCTGCACCAGTCTCTCTCCTAGGTGGTGACTATTACCCTCTATTACCCTCCTGCCCCAGTCTCTCTCCTAGGTGGTGACTATTGCCCTCTATTACCCTCCTGCCCCAGTCTCTCTCCTAGGTGGTGACTATTACCCTCTATTACCCTCCTGCCCCAGTCTCTCTCCTAGGTGGTGACTATTACCCTCTATTACCCTCCTGCCCCAGTCTCTCTCCTAGGTGGTGACTATTACCCTCTATTACCCTCCTGTCCCAGTCTCTCTCCTAGGTGGTGACTATTACCCTCTATTACCCTCCTGCACCAGTCTCTCTCCTAGGTGGTGACTATTACCCTCTATTACCCTCCTACCCCAGTCTCTCTCCTAGGTGGTGACTATTACCCTCTATTACCCTCCTGCACCAGTCTCTCTCCTAGGTGGTGACTATTACCCTCTATTACCCTCCTGCCCCAGTCTCTCTCCTAGGTGGTGACTATTACCCTCTATTACCCTCCTGCCCCAGTCTCTCTCCTAGGTGGTGACTATTACCCTCTATTACCCTCCTGCCCCAGTCTCTCTCCTAGGTGGTGACTATTACCCTCTATTACCCTCCTGCCCCAGTCTCTCTCCTAGGTGGTGACTATTACCCTCTATTACCCTCCTGCCCCAGTCTCTCTCCTAGGTGGTGACTATTACCCTCTATTACGGGTTTGAACATAACCAACGCTCTCTCCGTTGCAGCCTCCACTATCCCGGTCTGCCCCTTTGTTGACCGACGGGGCTGTGTTCAGAGAGACTCGGTGTGATGCCTGGTTCTTCTACTGTATCGGCAGACGGATGCTGTTCGGCTCGTGCGCTCCCTGGATGTACAGTAAGCCTGTGCGCGAGGGGAGAGCTTTCATCGGTCACGTGGTCCTGCCTTTCACCGGGTGCGGCTGAACTCGGGTTTGTGACTCGCGCTGTCAGGCTTTCAGAGCGGAGCTGATCAGGGATGCACTAGAACACCCTCCGTTACCGGCCGTATGACCGTATGTTTTGGTTCTAAAGTTCCAAACCTCTCTCTTTCTCTGAGACTGCGGTGTGCTTTGAGACAACGTAACTGGTGAGGTTTTTTCCCCCTGTTGGATATCGGGATTTTAACTGGAGCTCACCGACAGCGAGAGCTAGAGCTGGATAACAGATAACGGATATTACTGGGGAAACAGAAGCACGCAGATGGAATACCACGGTTTGGGGAGTTTACGGGAGTGAAGCTCTCCTAGCGGATGGACTCTCCTCTCATCGGCTCTCTCCGGTAACTAACTAACCATAACGTTACTCCATAACGTTACTCCGTTCTCTCCTTCTCTCATTATTTACCCCTCCATCTCTCTCTCTCCCTCTCTCTCCCTCTCTCTCCCTCTCTCTCCCTCTCTCTCCCTCTCTCTCCCTCTCTCTCTCTCTCTCTCTCTCTCTCTCTCTCTCTCTCTCTCTCTCTCTCTCTCTCTATATATATATATATATATATATATATATATATATATATCTTTATCTGTATCTCTCCTTCTTTTTAATCTCTCTCTATCTTCTCTGTCTGTTGTGTGTTGACAGATTTGTTCCACTGTAATGTTACTTGCAATGTATCTGTTTCCTGTATGAAGTCGGAAGTTTACATACACTTAGGTTGGAGTCATTAAAACTCGTTTTTCAACCACTCCACACCTTTCTTGTTAGCAAACTATAGTTTTGTCAAGTCGGTTAGGACATCTACTTTGTGCATGACACAAGCAATTTTTCCAACAATTGTTTACAGACAGATTATTCCATTTATAATTCACTGTATCACAATTCCAGTGGGTCAGAAGTTTACATACACTAAGTTGACTGTGCCTTTAAACAGCTTGGAATATTCCAGAAAATGATGTCATGGCTGTAGAAGCTTCTGATAGGCTAATTGACATTTGGGTCAATTGGAGGTGTACCTGTGGATGTATTTCAAGGCCGACCTTCAAACTCGGTGCCTCTTTGCTTGACATCATGGGAAAATCAAAAGAAATCAGCCAAGACCTCAGAAAAAAAATTGTAGACCTCCACAATTCTGGTTCATCCTTGGGATGCATAGTACACAAGTATAAACTCCATGGGACCACGCAGCCGTCATACCGCTCAGGAAGGAGACACATGTCTCCTAGAGATGAACGTACTTTGGTGCGAAAAGTGCAAATCCCAGAACAACAGCAAAGGACCTTGTGAAGATGCTGGAGGAAACAGGTACAAAAGTATCTATATCCACAATAAAATGAGTCCTATATCGACATAAGCTATAGAGAGGCTATATACAGTAGAGAGGCTATAGACAGTAGAGAGGCTATAGACAGTAGAGAGGCTATAGACAGTAGAGAGGCTATAGACAGTAGACAGGCTGTATACAGTAGAGAGGCTATATACAGTAGAGGGGCTGTATACAGTAGAGAGGCTATATACAGTAGAGAGGCTATATACAGTAGAGCCTATATACAGTAGAGGCTATATACAGTAGAGGCTATATACAGTAGAGAGGCTATATACAGTAGACAGGCTATATACATTAGAGGCTATATACAGTAGAGGCTATATACAGTAGAGAAGCTGCATACAGTAGAGAGGCTATATACAGTAGAGAGTCTATATACAGTAGAGAGGCTATATACAGTAGAGAGGCTGCATACAGTAGAGAGGCTACATACAGTAGCGAGGCTACATACAGTAGAGGCTATATACAGTAGAATGGCTGTATAGAGTAGAGAGGCTATATACAGTAGAGGCTATATACAGTAGAGAGGCTATATACAGTAGAGAGACTGTATACAGTAGAGAGGCTATATACAGTAGAGAGGCTATATACAGTAGAGAGGCTATATACAGTAGAGGGGCTATATACAGTAGAGGCTATATACAGTAGAGGCTGTATACAGTAGAGAGGCTGTATACAGTAGAGAGGATGTATACAGTAGAGAGGCTGTATACAGTAGAGAGGCTATATACAGTAGAGGCTATATACAGTAGAGAGGCTATATACAGTAGAGAGGCTATATACAGTAGAGAGGCTGCATACAGTAGAGAGGCTACATACAGTAGCGAGGCTACATACAGTAGAGGCTATATACAGTAGAATGGCTGTATAGAGTAGAGAGGCTATATACAGTAGAGGCTATATACAGTAGAGAGACTGTATACAGTAGAGAGGCTATATACAGTAGAGAGGCTATATACAGTAGAGAGGCTATATACAATAGAGAGGCTATATACAGTAGAGAGGCTATATACAGTAGAGGGGCTGTATACAGTAGAGAGGCTATATACAGTAGAGAGGCTATATACAGTAGAGAGGCTATATACAGTAGAGGGGCTGTATACAGTAGAGAGGCTATATACAATAGAGAGGCTATATACAGTAGAGACTATATACAGTAGAGGCTATATACAGTAGAGGCTATATACAGTAGAGGCTGTATACAGTAGAGAGGCTGTATACAGTAGAGAGGCTGTATACAGTAGAGAGGCTGTATACAGTAGAGAGGCTATATACAGTAGAGAGGCTATATACAGTAGAGGGGCTGTATACAGTAGAGAGGCTATATACAATAGAGAGGCTATATACAGTAGAGACTATATACAGTAGAGGCTATATACAGTAGAGGCTATATACAGTAGAGAGGCTATATACAGTAGAGGCTATATACAGTAGAGAGGCTGCATACAGTAGAGAGGCTACATACAGTAGCGAGGCTACATACAGTAGAGGCTATATACAGTAGAGAGGCTGTATACAGTAGAGAGGCTATATACAGTAGAGAGGCTATATACAGTAGAGAGGCTGTAAACAGTAAATATCGACACGCAGCAAGGAACACCGAAACAAAACCGCCATAAAAAAGCCAGACGACGGTTTGCAACCGCACATGGGGACAAAGATCGTACTTTTTGGAAAAATGTCCTCTGGTCTGATGAAACAAATATGTAACTGTTTGGCCATAATGACCATCGTTATGTTTGGAGGAAAAAGGGGGAGGCTTGCAAGCTGAAGAACACCATCCCAACCATGAAGCACGGGGGTGGCAGCATCATGTTGTGGGGGTGCTTTGCTGCAGGTGGGACTGGTGCACTTCACAAAATAGATGGCTTTATGAGGTAGGAAAATTATGTGGATATATTGAAGCAACATCTCAAGAGATCATCAGGAAGTTTTAAAGCTTGGTCACAAATGGGTCTTCCAAATGGACAATGACCCCAAGCATACTCCCAACGTTATGACAAAATGGGCTAAAGACAACGAAGTCAAGGTGGACTTGTGGAATATTTGTGGGCAGAACTGAAAAAGTGTTTGTGAGCAAGGAGGCCTACAAACCTGACTCAGTTACACCAGCTCTGTCATGAGGAATGGGTCAAAAGTCACCCAACTTATTGTGGGAAGCTTGTGGAAGGCACCCCGACACGTTTGACCCAAATTAAACAATTTAAAGGCAATGCTACCAAATACTAATTGAGTGTATGTAAACTTCTGACCCACTGGGAATGTGATGAAATAAATAAAAGCTGAAATAAATCATTCTCTCTACTATTATCCTGACATTTCACATTCTTAAAATAAAGTGGTGATCTTAACTGACCTAAGACAGGGAATTTTTACTAGGGTTAAATGTCAGGAATTGTGAAAAACTGAGTTTAAATGTATTTGGCTAAGGTCTATGTAAACTTTGACTTATTTTCCCTTTTGTACTTTGTAGTTTGTGTATGGGACTGTATTCTAGAATAATAATAGTCATCTCTTCACCTCTCAGTAGAATAATAGTCATCTCTTCTCCTCTCAGTAGAATAATAGTCATCTCTTCTCCTCTCAGTAGAATAATAGTCATCTCTTCTCCTCTCAGTAGAATAATAGTCATCTCTCCACCTCTCAGTAGAATAATAGTCATCTCTTCACCTCTCAGTAGAATAATAGTCATCTCTTCACCTCAGTAGAATAATAGTCATCTCTTCTCCTCTCCTCTCAGTAGAATAATAGTCATCTCTTCACCTCTCAGTAGAATAATAGTCATCTCTTCACCTCTCAGTAGAATAATAGTCATCTCTTCTCCTCTCAGTAGAATAATAGTCATCTCTTCACCTCAGTAGAATAATAGTCATCTCTTCACCTCACCTCTCAGTAGAATAATAGTCATCTCTTCACCTCTCAGTAGAATAATAGTCATCTCTTCACCTCTCAGTAGAATAATAGTCATCTCTTCACCTCTCAGTAGAATAATAGTCATCTCTTCACCTCTCAGTAGAATAATAGTCATCTCTTCACCTCTCAGTAGAATAATAGTCATCTCTTCACCTCTCAGTAGAATAATAGTCATCTCTTCACCTCTCAGTAGAATAATAGTCATCTCTTCACCTCTCAGTAGAATAATAGTCATCTCTTCACCTCTCAGTAGAATAATAGTCATCTCTTCTCCTCTCAGTAGAATAATAGTCATCTCTTCACCTCTCAGTAGAATAATAGTCATCTCTTCACCTCTCAGTAGAATAATAGTCATCTCTTCACCTCTCCTCTCAGTAGAATAATAGTCATCTCTTCACCTCTCAGTAGAATAATAGTCATCTCTTCACCTCTCAGTAGAATAATAGTCATCTCTTCACCTCTCAGTAGAATAATAGTCATCTCTTCACCTCTCCTCTCAGTAGAATAATAGTCATCTCTTCACCTCTCCTCTCAGTAGAATAATAGTCATCTCTTCACCTCTCAGTAGAATAATAGTCATCTCTTCACCTCTCAGTAGAATAATAGTCATCTCTTCTCCTCTCAGTAGAATAATAGTCATCTCTTCACCTCTCAGTAGAATAATAGTCATCTCTTCACCTCTCAGTAGAATAATAGTCATCTCTTCACCTCTCCTCTCAGTAGAATAATAGTCATCTCTTCACCTCTCCTCTCAGTAGAATAATAGTCATCTCTTCACCTCTCAGTAGAATAATAGTCATCTCTTCACCTCTCAGTAGAATAATAGTCATCTCTTCTCCTCTCAGTAGAATAATAGTCATCTCTTCACCTCTCAGTAGAATAATAGTCATCTCTTCTCCTCTCAGTAGAATAATAGTCATCTCTTCACCTCTCAGTAGAATAATAGTCATCTCTTCACCTCTCAGTAGAATAATAGTCATCTCTTCTCCTCTCAGTAGAATAATAGTCATCTCTTCACCTCTCAGTAGAATAATAGTCATCTCTTCTCCTCTCAGTAGAATAATAGTCATCTCTTCACCTCTCAGTAGAATAATAGTCATCTCTTCAACTCTCAGTAGAATAATAGTCATCTCTTCTCCTCTCAGTAGAATAATAGTCATCTCTTCACCTCTCAGTAGAATAATAGTCATCTCTTCAACTCTCAGTAGAATAATAGTCATCTCTTCACCTCTCAGTAGAATAATAGTCATCTCTTCACCTCAGTAGAATAATAGTCATCTCTTCACCTCTCAGTAGAATAATAGTCATCTCTTCTCCTCACCTCTCAGTAGAATAATAGTCATCTCTTCACCTCTCAGTAGAATAATAGTCATCTCTTCACCTCTCAGTAGAATAATAGTCATCTCTTCACCTCTCAGTAGAATAATAGTCATCTCTTCACCTCTCAGTAGAATAATAGTCATCTCTGCACCTCTCAGTAGAATAATAGTCATCTCTTCACCTCTCAGTAGAATAATAGTCATCTCTTCACCTCTCAGTAGAATAATAGTCATCTCTTCACCTCTCAGTAGAATAATAGTCATATCTTCACCTCTCAGTAGAATAATAGTCATCTCTTCACCTCACCTCTCAGTAGAATAATAGTCATCTCTTCACCTCTCAGTAGAATAATAGTCATCTCTTCACCTCTCAGTAGAATAATAGTCATCTCTTCACCTCTCAGTAGAATAATAGTCATCTCTTCACCTCTCAGTAGAATAATAGTCATCTCTTCTCCTCTCAGTAGAATAATAGTTATCTCTTCTCCTCTCAGTAGAATAATAGTCATCTCTTCACCTCTCCTCTCAGTAGAATAATAGTCATCTCTTCACCTCTCAGTAGAATAATAGTCATCTCTTCTCCTCTCAGTAGAATAATAGTCATCTCTTCACCTCTCAGTAGAATAATAGTCATCTCTTCACCTCTCAGTAGAATAATAGTCATCTCTTCACCTCTCAGTAGAATAATAGTCACCTCTTCACCTCAGTAGAATAATAGTCACCTCCTCTCAGTAGAATAATAGTCATCTCTTCACCTCTCAGTAGAATAATAGTCATCTCTTCTCCTCTCAGTAGAATAATAGTCATCTCTTCACCTCTCAGTAGAATAATAGTTATCTCTTCTCCTCTCAGTAGAATAATAGTCATCTCTTCACCTCTCCTCTCAGTAGAATAATAGTCATCTCTTCACCTCAGTAGAATAATAGTCATCTCTTCACCTCTCAGTAGAATAATAGTCACCTCTTCACCTCAGTAGAATAATAGTCACCTCCTCTCAGTAGAATAATAGTCATCTCTTCACCTCTCTTTAGAATAATAGTCATCTCTTCTCCTCTCAGTAGAATAATAGTCATCTCTTCACCTCTCAGTAGAATAATAGTCATCTCTTCACCTCTCAGTAGAATAATAGTCATCTCTTCACCTCTCCTCTCAGTAGAATAATAGTCATCTCTTCTCCTCTCAGTAGAATAATAGTCATCTCTTCACCTCTCAGTAGAATAATAGTCATCTCTTCACCTCTCAGTAGAATAATAGTCATCTCTTCACCTCTCAGTAGAATAATAGTCATCTCTTCTCCTCTCAGTAGAATAATAGTCATCTCTTCACCTCTCCTCTCAGTAGAATAATAGTCATCTCTTCACCTCTCAGTAGAATAATAGTCATCTCTTCACCTCTCAGTAGAATAATAGTCATCTCTTCACCTCTCAGTAGAATAATAGTCATCTCTTCACCTCACCTCTCAGTAGAATAATAGTCATCTCTTCTCCTCTCAGTAGAATAATAGTCATCTCTTCTCCTCTCAGTAGAATAATAGTCATCTCTTCACCTCTCAGTAGAATAATAGTCATCTCTTCACCTCTCAGTAGAATAATAGTCATCTCTTCACCTCTCAGTAGAATAATAGTCATCTCTTCACCTCTCAGTAGAATAATAGTCATCTCTTCACCTCTCAGTAGAATAATAGTAATCTCTTCACCTCTCAGTAGAATAATAGTCATCTCTTCACCTCTCCTCTCAGTAGAATAATAGTCATCTCTTCTCCTCTCAGTAGAATAATAGTCATCTCTTCACCTCAGTAGAATAATAGTCATCTCTTCACCTCAGTAGAATAATAGTCATCTCTTCACCTCTCAGTAGAATAATAGTCATCTCTTCTCCTCTCAGTAGAATAATAGTAATCTCTTCACCTCTCAGTAGAATAATAGTCATCTCTTCACCTCTCAGTAGAATAATAGTCATCTCTTCACCTCTCAGTAGAATAATAGTCATCTCTTCACCTCTCAGTAGAATAATAGTCATCTCTTCACCTCTCAGTAGAATAATAGTCATCTCTTCACCTCTCAGTAGAATAATAGTCATCTCTTCACCTCACCTCTCAGTAGAATAATAGTCATCTCTTCACCTCACCTCTCAGTAGAATAATAGTCATCTCTTCACCTCTCAGTAGAATAATAGTCATCTCTTCACCTCTCAGTAGAATAATAGTCATCTCTTCACCTCTCCTCTCAGTAGAATAATAGTCATCTCTTCACCTCACCTCTCAGTAGAATAATAGTCATCTCTTCACCTCTCAGTAGAGTAATAGTCATCTCTTCACCTCTCAGTAGAATAATAGTCATCTCTTCACCTCTCAGTAGAATAATAGTCATCTCTTCTCCTCTCAGTAGAATAATAGTCATCTCTTCACCTCTCAGTAGAATAATAGTCATCTCTTCACCTCTCAGTAGAATAATAGTCATCTCTTCTCCTCTCAGTAGAATAATAGTCATCTCTTCACCTCTCAGTAGAATAATAGTCATCTCTTCACCTCTCAGTAGAATAATAGTCATCTCTTCACCTCACCTCTCAGTAGAATAATAGTCATCTCTTCACCTCTCAGTAGAGTAATAGTCATCTCTTCACCTCTCAGTAGAATAATAGTCATCTCTTCACCTCTCAGTAGAATAATAGTCATCTCTTCACCTCTCCTCTCAGTAGAATAATAGTCATCTCTTCACCTCACCTCTCAGTAGAATAATAGTCATCTCTTCACCTCTCAGTAGAGTAATAGTCATCTCTTCACCTCTCAGTAGAATAATAGTCATCTCTTCACCTCTCAGTAGAATAATAGTCATCTCTTCACCTCTCAGTAGAATAATAGTCATCTCTTCACCTCTCCTCTCAGTAGAATAATAGTCATCTCTTCTCCTCTCAGTAGAATAATAGTCATCTCTTCACCTCTCAGTAGAATAATAGTCATCTCTTCTCCTCTCAGTAGAATAATAGTCATCTCTTCACCTCTCAGTAGAATAATAGTCATCTCTTCACCTCTCAGTAGAATAATAGTCATCTCTTCACCTCTCAGTAGAATAATAGTCATCTCTTCACCTCTCAGTAGAATAATAGTCATCTCTTCACCTCTCAGTAGAATAATAGTCATCTCTTCACCTCTCAGTAGAATAATAGTCATCTCTTCACCTCTCAGTAGAATAATAGTCATCTCTTCACCTCTCAGTAGAATAATAGTCTTCTCTTCACCTCTCAGTAGAATAATAGTCATCTCTTCACCTCTCAGTAGAATAATAGTCATCTCTTCACCTCTCAGTAGAATAATAGTCATCTCTTCTCCTCTCAGTAGAATAATAGTCATCTCTTCACCTCTCAGTAGAATAATAGTCATCTCTTCTCCTCTCAGTAGAATAATAGTCATCTCTTCACCTCTCAGTAGAATAATAGTCATCTCTTCACCTCTCAGTAGAATAATAGTCATCTCTTCACCTCTCAGTAGAATAATAGTCATCTCTTCACCTCTCAGTAGAATAATAGTCATCTCTTCACCTCTCAGTAGAATAATAGTCATCTCTTCACCTCTCAGTAGAATAATAGTCATCTCTTCACCTCTCAGTAGAATAATAGTCATCTCTTCACCTCTCAGTAGAATAATAGTCATCTCTTCACCTCTCAGTAGAATAATAGTCATCTCTTCACCTCTCAGTAGAATAATAGTCATCTCTTCACCTCTCAGTAGAATAATAGTCATCTCTTCACCTCTCAGTAGAATAATAGTCATCTCTTCTCCTCACCTCTCAGTAGAATAATAGTCATCTCTTCACCTCTCAGAATAATAATAGTCATCTCTTCACCTCTCCTCTCAGTAGAATAATAGTCATCTCTTCACCTCTCAGTAGAATAATAGTCATCTCTTCTCCTCTCAGTAGAATAATAGTCATCTCTTCACCTCTCAGTAGAATAATAGTCATCTCTTCACCTCTCAGTAGAATGATAGTCATCTCTTCACCTCTCAGTAGAATAATAGTCATCTCTTCTCCTCTCCTCTCAGTAGAATAATAGTCATCTCTTCTCCTCTCAGTAGAATAATAGTCATCTCTTCACCTCTCAGTAGAATAATAGTCATCTCTTCACCTCTCAGTAGAATAATAGTCATCTCTTCTCCTCTCAGTAGAATAATAGTCATCTCTTCACCTCACCTCTCAGTAGAATAATAGTCATCTCTTCACCTCTCAGTAGAATAATAGTCATCTCTTCACCTCTCAGTAGAATAATAGTCATCTCTTCACCTCTCAGTAGAATAATAGTCATCTCCTCTCCTCTCAGTAGAATAATAGTCATCTCTTCTCCTCTCAGTAGGATAATAGTCATCTCTTCACCTCTCAGTAGAATAATAGTCATCTCTTCACCTCTCAGCTCAGTAGAATAATAGTCATCTCTTCTCCTCACCTCTCAGTAGAATAATAGTCATCTCTTCTCCTGTCCTCTCAGTAGAATAATAGTCATCTCTTCTCCTCTCAGTAGGATAATAGTCATCTCTTCACCTCACCTCTCAGTAGAATAATAGTCATCTCTTCACCTCTCAGCTCAGTAGAATAATAGTCATCTCTTCTCTTCACCTCTCAGTAGAATAATAGTCATCTCTTCACCTCTCAGAAGAATAATAGTCATCTCTTCTCCTCTCCTCTCAGTAGAATAATAGTCATCTCTTCTCCTCTCAGTAGAATAATAGTCATCTCTTCACCTCTCAGTAGAATAATAGTCATCTCTTCACCTCTCAGTAGAATAATAGTCATCTCTTCACCTCTCAGTAGAATAATAGTCATCTCTTCACCTCTCAGTAGAATAATAGTCATCTCTTCACCTCTCAGTAGAATAATAGTCATCTCTTCACCTCTCCTCTCAGTAGAATAATAGTCATCTCTTCTCCTCTCAGTAGAATAATAGTCATCTCTTCACCTCTCAGTAGAATAATAGTCATCTCTTCACCTCTCAGGAGAATAATAGTCATCTCTTCACCTCTCAGTAGAATAATAGTCATCTCTTCTCCTCTCAGTAGAATAATAGTCATCTCTTCTCCTCTCAGTAGAATAATAGTCATCGCTTCTCCTCTCAGTAGAATAATAGTCATCTCTTCACCTCTCCTCTCAGTAGAATAATAGTCATCTCTTCTCCTCTCAGTAGAATAATAGTCATCTCTTCACCTCTCCTCTCAGTAGAATAATAGTCATCTCTTCACCTCTCCTCTCAGTAGAATAATAGTCATCTCTTCTCCTCTCAGTAGAATAATAGTCATCTCTTCACCTCACCTCTCAGTAGAATAATAGTCATCTCTTCACCTCACCTCTCAGTAGAATAATAGTCATCTCTTCACCTCTCAGTAGAATAATAGTCATCTCTTCACCTCTCAGTAGAATAATAGTCATCTCTTCACCTCTCAGTAGAATAATAGTCATCTCTTCACCTCTCAGTAGAATGATAGTCATCTCTTCACCTCTCAGTAGAATAATAGTCATCTCTTCACCTCTCAGTAGAATAATAGTCATCTCTTCACCTCTCAGTAGAATAATAGTCATCTCTTCACCTCTCAGTAGAATAATAGTCATCTCTTCACCTCTCAGTAGAATAATAGTCATCTCTTCACCTCTCCTCTCAGTAGAATAATAGTCATCTCTTCTCCTCTCAGTAGAATAATAGTCATCTCTTCACCTCTCAGTAGAATGATAGTCATCTCTTCACCTCTCCTCTCAGTAGAATAATAGTCATCTCTTCTCCTCTCAGTAGAATAATAGTCATCTCTTCACCTCTCCTCTCAGTAGAATAATAGTCATCTCTTCACCTCACCTCTCAGTAGAATAATAGTCATCTCTTCACCTCTCAGTAGAATAATAGTCATCTCTTCACCTCTCAGTAGAATAATAGTCATCTCTTCACCTCTCCTCTCAGTAGAATAATAGTCATCTCTTCACCTCACCTCTCAGTAGAATAATAGTCATCTCTTCACCTCTCAGTAGAATAATAGTCATCTCTTCACCTCTCAGTAGAATAATAGTCATCTCTTCACCTCTCAGTAGAATAATAGTCATCTCTTCACCTCTCAGTAGAATAATAGTCATCTCTTCACCTCTCAGTAGAATAATAGTCATCTCTTCACCTCTCAGTAGAATAATAGTCATCTCTTCACCTCTCAGTAGAATAATAGTCATCTCTTCTCCTCTCAGTAGAATAACAGTCATCTCTTCACCTCACCTCTCAGTAGAATAATAGTCATCTCTTCACCTCTCCTCTCAGTAGAATAATAGTCATCTCTTCACCTCTCAGTAGAATAATAGTCATCTCTTCTCCTCTCAGTAGAATAACAGTCATCTCTTCACCTCACCTCTCAGTAGAATAATAGTCATCTCTTCACCTCAGTAGAATAATAGTCATCTCTTCACCTCTCAGTAGAATAATAGTCATCTCTTCACCTCTCAGTAGAATAATAGTCATCTCTTCACCTCAGTAGAATAACAGTCATCTCTTCACCTCTCAGTAGAATAAAAGTCATCTCTTCACCTCTCAGTAGAATGATAGTCATCTCTTCACCTCAGTAGAATAACAGTCATCTCTTCACCTCTCAGTAGAATAATAGTCATCTCTTCACCTCTCAGTAGAATAATAGTCATCTCTTCACCTCACAGTAGAATAATAGTCATCTCTTCACCTCTCAGTAGAATAATAGTCATCTCTTCAGCTCTCAGTAGAATAATAGTCATCTCTTCACCTCTCAGTAGAATAATAGTCATCTCTTCTCCTCACCTCTCAGTAGAATAATAATCATCTCTTCACCTCTCAGTAGAATAATAGTCATCTCTTCACCTCTCAGTAGAATAATAGTCATCTCTTCACCTCTCAGTAGAATAATAGTCATCTCTTCTCCTCTCAGTAGAATAATAGTCATCTCTTCACCTCAGTAGAATAATAGTCATCTCTTCACCTCTCAGTAGAATAATAGTCATCTCTTCACCTCTCAGTAGAATAATAGTCATCTCTTCTCCTCTCAGTAGAATAATAGTCATCTCTTCACCTCAGTAGAATAATAGTCATCTCTTCTCCTCTCAGTAGAATAATAGTCATCTCTTCACCTCTCAGTAGAATAATAGTCATCTCTTCTCCTCTCAGTAGAATAATAGTCATCTCTTCACCTCTCAGTAGAATAATAGTCATCTCTTCTCCTCTCAGTAGAATAATAGTCATCCCTTCACCATCTTTAGTAGAATAATAGTCATCTCTTCACCTCTCAGTAGAATAATAGTCATCTCTTCACCTCTCAGTAGAATAATAGTCATCTCTTCACCTCTCCTCTCAGTAGAATAATAGTCATCTCTTCTCCTCTCCTCTCAGTAGAATAATAGTCATCTCTTCACCTCTCAGTAGAATAATAGTCATCTCTTCACCTCTCAGTAGAATAATAGTCATCTCTTCACCTCACCTCTCAGTTGAATAATAGTCATCTCTTCTCCTCTCAGTAGAATAATAGTCATCTCTTCACCTCACCTCTCAGTAGAATAATAGTCATCTCTTCTCCTCTCAGTAGAATAATAGTCATCTCTTCTCCTCTCAGTAGAATGATAGTCATCTCTTCACCTCTCAGTAGAATAATAGTCATCTCTTCACTTCTCCTCTCAGTAGAATAATAGTCATCTCTTCACCTCACCTCTCAGTAGAATAATAGTCATCTCTTCACCTCACCTCTCAGTAGAATAATAGTCATCTCTTCACCTCTCAGTAGAATAATAGTCATCTCTTCACCTCTCAGTAGAATAATAGTCATCTCTTCACCTCTCAGTAGAATAATAGTCATCTCTTCTCCTCTCAGTAGAATAATAGTCATCTCTTCTCCTCTCAGTAGAATAATAGTCATCTCTTCACCTCTCAGTAGAATAATAGTCATCTCTTCACCTCAGTAGAATAATAGTCATCTCTTCTCCTCTCCTCTCAGTAGAATAATAGTCATCTCTTCACCTCTCAGTAGAATAATAGTCATCTCTTCACCTCTCAGTAGAATAATAGTCATCTCTTCTCCTCTCAGTAGAATAATAGTCATCTCTTCACCTCAGTAGAATAATAGTCATCTCTTCACCTCTCTCAGTAGAATAATAGTCATCTCTTCACCTCTCAGTAGAATAATAGTCATCTCTTCACCTCTCAGTAGAATAATAGTCATCTCTTCACCTCTCAGTAGAATAATAGTCATCTCTTCACCTCTCAGTAGAATAATAGTCATCTCTTCACCTCTCAGTAGAATAATAGTCATCTCTTCTCCTCTCAGTAGAATAATAGTCATCTCTTCACCTCTCAGTAGAATAATAGTCATCTCTTCACCTCTCAGTAGAATAATAGTCATCTCTTCACCTCTCAGTAGAATAATAGTCATCTCTTCACCTCTCAGTAGAATAATAGTCATCTCTTCACCTCTCAGTAGAATAATAGTCATCTCTTCTCCTCTCAGTAGAATAATAGTCATCTCTTCACCTCTCAGTAGAATAATAGTCATCTCTTCTCCTCTCAGTAGAATAATAGTCATCTCTTCACCTCTCAGTAGAATAATAGTCATCTCTTCACCTCTCAGTAGAATAATAGTCATCTCTTCTCCTCTCAGTAGAATAATAGTCATCTCTTCACCTCTCAGTAGAATAATAGTCATCTCTTCTCCTCTCAGTAGAATAATAGTCATCTCTTCACCTCTCAGTAGAATAATAGTCATCTCTTCAACTCTCAGTAGAATAATAGTCATCTCTTCTCCTCTCAGTAGAATAATAGTCATCTCTTCACCTCTCAGTAGAATAATAGTCATCTCTTCAACTCTCATTAGAATAATAGTCATCTCTTCACCTCTCAGTAGAATAATAGTCATCTCTTCACCTCAGTAGAATAATAGTCATCTCTTCACCTCTCAGTAGAATAATAGTCATCTCTTCTCCTCACCTCTCAGTAGAATAATAGTCATCTCTTCACCTCTCAGTAGAATAATAGTCATCTCTTCACCTCTCAGTAGAATAATAGTCATCTCTTCACCTCTCAGTAGAATAATAGTTATCTCTTCTCCTCTCAGTAGAATAATAGTCATCTCTTCACCTCTCCTCTCAGTAGAATAATAGTCATCTCTTCACCTCTCAGTAGAATAATAGTCATCTCTTCTCCTCTCAGTAGAATAATAGTCATCTCTTCACCTCTCAGTAGAATAATAGTCATCTCTTCACCTCTCAGTAGAATAATAGTCATCTCTTCACCTCTCAGTAGAATAATAGTCATCTTCACCTTAGAATAATAGTCACCTCTCTCAGTAGAATAATAGTCATCTCTTCACCTCTCAGTAGAATAATAGTCATCTCTTCTCCTCTCAGTAGAATAATAGTCATCTCTTCACCTCTCAGTAGAATAATAGTTATCTCTTCTCCTCTCAGTAGAATAATAGTCATCTCTTCACCTCTCCTCTCAGTAGAATAATAGTCATCTCTTCACCTCAGTAGAATAATAGTCATCTCTTCACCTCTCAGTAGAATAATAGTCATCTCTTAGAATAATAGTCACCTCCTCTCAGTAGAATAATAGTCATCTCTTCACCTCTCTTTAGAATAATAGTCATCTCTTCTCCTCTCAGTAGAATAATAGTCATCTCTTCACCTCTCAGTAGAATAATAGTCATCTCTTCACCTCTCAGTAGAATAATAGTCATCTCTTCACCTCTCAGTAGAATAATAGTCATCTCTTCTCCTCTCAGTAGAATAATAGTCATCTCTTCACCTCTCAGTAGAATAATAGTCATCTCTTCACCTCTCAGTAGAATAATAGTCATCTCTTCACCTCTCAGTAGAATAATAGTCATCTCTTCTCCTCTCAGTAGAATAATAGTCATCTCTTCACCTCTCCTCTCAGTAGAATAATAGTCATCTCTTCACCTCTCAGTAGAATAATAGTCATCTCTTCACCTCTCAGTAGAATAATAGTCATCTCTTCACCTCTCAGTAGAATAATAGTCATCTCTTCACCTCACCTCTCAGTAGAATAATAGTCATCTCTTCTCCTCTCAGTAGAATAATAGTCATCTCTTCTCCTCTCAGTAGAATAATAGTCATCTCTTCACCTCTCAATAGAATAATAGTCATCTCTTCACCTCTCAGTAGAATAATAGTCATCTCTTCACCTCTCAGTAGAATAATAGTCATCTCTTCACCTCTCAGTAGAATAATAGTCATCTCTTCACCTCTCAGTAGAATAATAGTCATCTCTTCACCTCTCAGTAGAATAATAGTCATCTCTTCACCTCTCCTCTCAGTAGAATAATAGTCATCTCTTCACCTCTCAGTAGAATAATAGTCATCTCTTCACCTCTCAGTAGAATAATAGTCATCTCTTCACCTCAGTAGAATAATAGTCATCTCTTCACCTCTCAGTAGAATAATAGTCATCTCTTCTCCTCTCAGTAGAATAATAGTAATCTCTTCACCTCTCAGTAGAATAATAGTCATCTCTTCACCTCTCAGTAGAATAATAGTCATCTCTTCACCTCTCAGTAGAATAATAGTCATCTCTTCACCTCTCAGTAGAATAATAGTCATCTCTTCACCTCTCAGTAGAATAATAGTCATCTCTTCACCTCACCTCTCAGTAGAATAATAGTCATCTCTTCACCTCACCTCTCAGTAGAATAATAGTCATCTCTTCACCTCTCAGTAGAATAATAGTCATCTCTTCACCTCTCAGTAGAATAATAGTCATCTCTTCACCTCTCCTCTCAGTAGAATAATAGTCATCTCTTCACCTCACCTCTCAGTAGAATAATAGTCATCTCTT
This sequence comes from Oncorhynchus masou masou, assembly GCF_036934945.1. Taxonomy (NCBI): domain Eukaryota; kingdom Metazoa; phylum Chordata; class Actinopteri; order Salmoniformes; family Salmonidae; genus Oncorhynchus; species Oncorhynchus masou. The sequence continues at coordinate 131,770 of NC_088216.1, read as the reverse complement.
CACCTCTCAGTAGAGTAATAGTCATCTCTTCACCTCTCAGTAGAATAATAGTCATCTCTTCACCTCTCAGTAGAATAATAGTCATCTCTTCTCCTCTCAGTAGAATAATAGTCATCTCTTCACCTCTCAGTAGAATAATAGTCATCTCTTCACCTCTCAGTAGAATAATAGTCATCTCTTCTCCTCTCAGTAGAATAATAGTCATCTCTTCACCTCTCAGTAGAATAATAGTCATCTCTTCACCTCTCAGTAGAATAATAGTCATCTCTTCACCTCACCTCTCAGTAGAATAATAGTCATCTCTTCACCTCTCAGTAGAGTAATAGTCATCTCTTCACCTCTCAGTAGAATAATAGTCATCTCTTCACCTCTCAGTAGAATAATAGTCATCTCTTCACCTCTCCTCTCAGTAGAATAATAGTCATCTCTTCACCTCACCTCTCAGTAGAATAATAGTCATCTCTTCACCTCTCAGTAGAGTAATAGTCATCTCTTCACCTCTCAGTAGAATAATAGTCATCTCTTCACCTCTCAGTAGAATAATAGTCATCTCTTCACCTCTCAGTAGAATAATAGTCATCTCTTCACCTCTCCTCTCAGTAGAATAATAGTCATCTCTTCTCCTCTCAGTAGAATAATAGTCATCTCTTCACCTCTCAGTAGAATAATAGTCATCTCTTCACCTCTCAGTAGAATAATAGTCATCTCTTCACCTCTCAGTAGAATAATAGTCATCTCTTCACCTCTCAGTAGAATAATAGTCATCTCTTCTCCTCTCAGTAGAATAATAGTCATCTCTTCACCTCTCAGTAGAATAATAGTCATCTCTTCACCTCTCAGTAGAATAATAGTCATCTCTTCACCTCTCAGTAGAATAATAGTCATCTCTTCTCCTCTCAGTAGAATAATAGTCATCTCTTCACCTCACCTCTCAGTAGAATAATAGTCATCTCTTCACCTCTCAGTAGAATAATAGTCATCTCTTCACCTCTCAGTAGAATAATAGTCATCTCTTCACCTCTCAGTAGAATAATAGTCATCTCTTCTCCTCTCAGTAGAATAATAGTCATCTCTTCACCTCTCAGTAGAATAATAGTCATCTCTTCTCCTCTCAGTAGAATAATAGTCATCTCTTCACCTCTCAGTAGAATAATAGTAATCTCTTCACCTCTCAGTAGAATAATAGTCATCTCTTCTCTTCTCCTCTCAGTAGAATAATAGTCATCTCTTCACCTCACCTCTCAGTAGAATAATAGTCATCTCTTCACCTCTCAGTAGAATAATAGTCATCTCTTCACCTCTCAGTAGAATAATAGTCATCTCTTCTCCTCTCAGTAGAATAATAGTCATCTCTTCACCTCACCTCTCAGTAGAATAATAGTCATCTCTTCACCTCTCAGTAGAATAATAGTCATCTCTTCACCTCTCAGTAGAATAATAGTCATCTCTTCACCTCTCAGTAGAATAATAGTCATCTCTTCTCCTCTCAGTAGAATAATAGTCATCTCTTCTCCTCTCAGTAGAATAATAGTCATCTCTTCACCTCTCAGTAGAATAATAGTCATCTCTTCACCTCTCAGTAGAATAATAGTCATCTCTTCACCTCTCAGTAGAATAATAGTAATCTCTTCACCTCTCAGTAGAATAATAGTCATCTCTTCACCTCTCAGTAGAATAATAGTCATCTCTTCACCTCTCAGTAGAATAATAGTCATCTCTTCACCTCTCAGTAGAATAATAGTCATCTCTTCACCTCTCAGTAGAATAATAGTCATCTCTTCTCCTCTCAGTAGAATAATAGTCATCTCTTCACCTCTCAGTAGAATAATAGTAATCTCTTCACCTCTCAGTAGAATAATAGTCATCTCTTCTCCTCTCAGTAGAATAATAGTCATCTCTTCTCCTCTCAGTAGAATAATAGTCATCTCTTCACCTCTCAGTAGAATAATAGTCATCTCTTCACCTCTCAGTAGAATAATAGTCATCTCTTCACCTCTCAGTAGAATAATAGTCATCTCTTCACCTCTCCTCTCAGTAGAATAATAGTCATCTCTTCACCTCAGTAGAATAATAGTCATCTCTTCACCTCTCAGTAGAATAATAGTCATCTCTTCACCTCAGTAGAATAATAGTCATCTCTTCACCTCACCTCTCAGTAGAATAATAGTCATCTCTTCTCCTCTCAGTAGAATAATAGTCATCTCTTCACCTCTCCTCTCAGTAGAATAATAGTCATCTCTTCACCTCTCAGTAGAATAATAGTCATCTCTTCACCTCTCAGTAGAATAATAGTCATCTCTTCACCTCTCAGTAGAATAATAGTCATCTCTTCACCTCTCAGTAGAATAATAGTCATCTCTTCTCCTCACCTCTCAGTAGAATAATAGTCATCTCTTCACCTCTCAGTAGAATAATAGTCATCTCTTCTCCTCTCCTCTCAGTAGAATAATAGTCATCTCTTCACCTCTCCTCTCAGTAGAATAATAGTCATCTCTTCACCTCAGTAGAATAATAGTCATCTCTTCTCCTCTCAGTAGAATAATAGTCATCTCTTCACCTCTCAGTAGAATAATAGTCATCTCTTCACCTCAGTAGAATAATAGTCATCTCTTCACCTCACCTCTCAGTAGAATAATAGTCATCTCTTCACCTCAGTAGAATAATAGTCATCTCTTCACCTCTCCTCTCAGTAGAATAATAGTCATCTCTTCACCTCTCAGTAGAATAATAGTCATCTCTTCACCTCTCAGTAGAATAATAGTCATCTCTTCACCTCTCAGTAGAATAATAGTCATCTCTTCACCTCTCCTCTCAGTAGAATAATAGTCATCTCTTCACCTCTCAGTAGAATAATAGTCATCTCTTCACCTCTCAGTAGAATAATAGTCATCTCTTCTCCTCTCAGTAGAATAATAGTCATCTCTTCACCTCTCAGTAGAATAATAGTCATCTCTTCACCTCTCAGTAGAATAATAGTCATCTCTTCACCTCTCAGTAGAATAATAGTCATCTCTTCACCTCTCAGTAGAATAATAGTCATCTCTTCACCTCTCAGTAGAATAATAGTCATCTCTTCACCTCTCAGTAGAATACTAGTCATCTCTTCACCTCTCAGTAGAATAATAGTCATCTCTTCACCTCTCAGTAGAATAATAGTCATCTCTTCTCCTCTCAGTAGAATAATAGTCATCTCTTCACCTCTCAGAAGAATAATAGTCATCTCTTCACCTCTCAGTAGAATAATAGTCATCTCTTCACCTCTCCTCTCAGTAGAATAATAGTCATCTCTTCACCTCTCAGTAGAATAATAGTCATCTCTTCACCTCTCAGTAGAATAATAGTCATCTCTTCACCTCTCAGAAGAATAATAGTCATCTCTTCACCTCTCAGTAGAATAATAGTCATCTCTTCACCTCTCCTCTCAGTAGAATAATAGTCATCTCTTCACCTCTCAGTAGAATAATAGTCATCTCTTCACCTCTCCTCTCAGTAGAATAATAGTCATCTCTTCACCTCTCAGTAGAATAATAGTCATCTCTTCACCTCACCTCTCAGTAGAATAATAGTCATCTCTTCACCTCTCAGTAGAATAATAGTAATCTCTTCACCTCTCAGTAGAATAATAGTCATCTCTTCTCCTCTCAGTAGAATAATAGTCATCTCTTCACCTCTCAGTAGAATAATAGTCATCTCTTCACCTCTCAGTAGAATAATAGTCATCTCTTCTCCTCTCAGTAGAATAATAGTCATCTCTTCACCTCTCAGTAGAATAATAGTCATCTCTTCACCTCTCAGTAGAATAATAGTAATCTCTTCACCTCTCAGTAGAATAATAGTCATCTCTTCACCTCTCAGTAGAATAATAGTCATCTCTTCACCTCAGTAGAATAATAGTCATCTCTTCACCTCTCAGTAGAATAATAGTAATCTCTTCACCTCTCAGTAGAATAATAGTCATCTCTTCACCTCTCAGTAGAATAATAGTCATCTCTTCACCTCTCAATAGAATAATAGTCATCTCTTCACCTCTCAATAGAATAATAGTCATCTCTTCACCTCTCCTCTCAGTAGAATAATAGTCATCTCTTCACCTCTCAGTAGAATAATAGTCATCTCTTCACCTCTCAGTAGAATAATAGTAATCTCTTCACCTCTCAGTAGAATAATAGTCATCTCTTCTCCTCTCAGTAGAATAATAGTCATCTCTTCACCTCACCTCTCAGTAGAATAATAGTCATCTCTTCACCTCTCAGTAGAATAATAGTCATCTCTTCTCCTCTCAGTAGAATAATAGTCATCTCTTCACCTCTCAGTAGAATAATAGTCATCTCTTCACCTCTCAGTAGAATAATAGTCATCTCTTCTCCTCTCAGTAGAATAATAGTCATCTCTTCTCCTCTCAGTAGAATAATAGTCATCTCTTCACCTCTCAGTAGAATAATAGTCATCTCTTCACCTCTCAGTAGAATAATAGTCATCTCTTCACCTCTCCTCTCAGTAGAATAATAGTCATCTCTTCACCTCTCAGTAGAATAATAGTCATCTCTTCACCTCTCAGTAGAATAATAGTCATCTCTTCACCTCTCAGTAGAATAATAGTCATCTCTTCACCTCTCCTCTCAGTAGAATAATAGTCATCTCTTCACCTCTCCTCTCAGTAGAATAATAGTCATCTCTTCACCTCTCCTCTCAGTAGAATAATAGTCATCTCTTCACCTCTCAGTAGAATAATAGTCATCTCTTCACCTCTCAGTAGAATAATAGTCATCTCTTCACCTCTCAGTAGAATAATAGTCATCTCTTCACCTCTCAGTAGAATAATAGTCATCTCTTCACCTCTCAGTAGAATAATAGTCATCTCTTCTCCTCTCAGTAGAATAATAGTCATCTCTTCACCTCACCTCTCAGTAGAATAATAGTCATCTCTTCACCTCTCAGTAGAATAATAGTCATCTCTTCTCCTCTCAGTAGAATAATAGTAATCTCTTCACCTCTCCTCTCAGTAGAATAATAGTCATCTCTTCACCTCTCAGTAGAATAATAGTCATCTCTTCACCTCTCAGTAGAATAATAGTCATCTCTTCACCTCTCAGTAGAATAATAGTCATCTCTTCACCTCTCAGTAGAATAATAGTCATCTCTTCACCTCTCCTCTCAGTAGAATAATAGTCATCTCTTCACCTCTCAGTAGAATAATAGTCATCTCTTCACCTCTCAGTAGAATAATAGTCATCTCTTCTCCTCTCAGTAGAATAATAGTCATCTCTTCTCCTCTCAGTAGAATAATAGTCATCTCTTCACCTCTCAGTAGAATAATAGTCATCTCTTCACCTCTCAGTAGAATAATAGTCATCTCTTCACCTCTCAGTAGAATAATAGTCATCTCTTCACCTCTCCTCTCAGTAGAATAATAGTCATCTCTTCACCTCTCCTCTCAGTAGAATAATAGTCATCTCTTCACCTCTCCTCTCAGTAGAATAATAGTCATCTCTTCTCCTCTCAGTAGAATAATAGTCATCTCTTCTCCTCTCAGTAGAATAATAGTCATCTCTTCACCTCTCAGTAGAATAATAGTCATCTCTTCACCTCTCCTCTCAGTAGAATAATAGTCATCTCTTCACCTCTCAGTAGAATAATAGTCATCTCTTCACCTCTCAGTAGAATAATAGTCATCTCTTCACCTCTCAGTAGAATAATAGTCATCTCTTCACCTCTCAGTAGAATAATAGTCATCTCTTCACCTCTCAGTAGAATAATAGTCATCTCTTCTCCTCTCAGTAGAATAATAGTCATCTCTTCTCCTCTCAGTAGAATAATAGTCATCTCTTCACCTCTCAGTAGAATAATAGTCATCTCTTCTCCTCTCAGTAGAATAATAGTCATCTCTTCACCTCTCAGTAGAATAATAGTCATCTCTTCACCTCTCAGTAGAATAATAGTCATCTCTTCACCTCTCAGTAGAATAATAGTCATCTCTTCTCCTCTCGGTAGAATAATAGTCATCTCTTCACCTCTCAGTAGAATAATAGTCATCTCTTCACCTCTCAGTAGAATAATAGTCATCTCTTCACCTCTCAGTAGAATAATAGTCATCTCTTCACCTCTCAGTAGAATAATAGTCATCTCTTCACCTCTCAGTAGAATAATAGTCATCTCTTCACCTCTCAGTAGAATAATAGTCATCTCTTCTCCTCTCAGTAGAATAATAGTCATCTCTTCACCTCTCCTCTCAGTAGAATAATAGTCATCTCTTCTCCTCTCAGTAGAATAATAGTCATCTCTTCACCTCTCAGTAGAATAATAGTCATCTCTTCACCTCTCAGTAGAATAATAGTCATCTCTTCACCTCTCCTCTCAGTAGAATAATAGTCATCTCTTCACCTCTCAGTAGAATAATAGTCATCTCTTCACCTCTCAGTAGAATAATAGTCATCTCTTCTCTTCTCCTCTCAGTAGAATAATAGTCATCTCTTCACCTCTCAGTAGAATAATAGTCATCTCTTCTCCTCTCAGTAGAATAATAGTCATCTCTTCACCTCTCCTCTCAGTAGAATAATAGTCATCTCTTCTCCTCTCAGTAGAATAATAGTCATCTCTTCTCCTCTCAGTAGAATAATAGTCATCTCTTCACCTCTCAGTAGAATAATAGTCATCTCTTCACCTCTCAGTAGAATAATAGTCATCTCTTCACCTCTCAGTAGAATAATAGTCATCTCTTCACCTCTCAGTAGAATAATAGTCATCTCTTCACCTCTCAGTAGAATAATAGTCATCTCTTCACCTCTCCTCTCAGTAGAATAATAGTCATCTCTTCTCCTCTCAGTAGAATAATAGTCATCTCTTCACCTCTCCTCTCAGTAGAATAATAGTCATCTCTTCACCTCTCAGTAGAATAATAGTCATCTCTTCACCTCTCAGTAGAATAATAGTCATCTCTTCTCCTCTCAGTAGAATAATAGTCATCTCTTCACCTCTCAGTAGAATAATAGTCATCTCTTCTCCTCTCAGTAGAATAATAGTCATCTCTTCACCTCTCCTCTCAGTAGAATAATAGTCATCTCTTCACCTCTCCTCTCAGTAGAATAATAGTCATCTCTTCACCTCTCAGTAGAATAATAGTCATCTCTTCACCTCTCAGTAGAATAATAGTCATCTCTTCACCTCTCAGTAGAATAATAGTCATCTCTTCTCCTCTCAGTAGAATAATAGTCATCTCTTCACCTCTCAGTAGAATAATAGTCATCTCTTCACCTCTCAGTAGAATAATAGTCATCTCTTCACCTCTCAGTAGAATAATAGTCATCTCTTCACCTCTCAGTAGAATAATAGTCATCTCTTCACCTCTCAGTAGAATAATAGTCATCTCTTCACCTCTCAGTAGAATAATAGTCATCTCTTCACCTCTCAGTAGAATAATAGTCATCTCTTCACCTCTCAGTAGAATAATAGTCATCTCTTCACCTCTCCTCTCAGTAGAATAATAGTCATCTCTTCACCTCTCAGTAGAATAATAGTCATCTCTTCACCCCTCAGTAGAATAATAGTCATCTCTTCTCCTCTCAGTAGAATAATAGTCATCTCTTCACCTCTCCTCTCAGTAGAATAATAGTCATCTCTTCACCTCTCAGTAGAATAATAGTCATCTCTTCACCTCTCAGTAGAATAATAGTCATCTCTTCACCTCTCAGGAGAATAATAGTCATCTCTTCACCTCTCAGTAGAATAATAGTCATCTCTTCACCTCTCAGTAGAATAATAGTCATCTCTTCACCTCTCAGTAGAATAATAGTCATCTCTTCACCTCTCAGTAGAATAATAGTGATTATCAGTCTAAAGGTCTACCTCGTTACCTCACCTCTCACCGTAGAGTAGTATTCAGCATCAGTCTAAAGGTCTACCTCGTTACCTCACCTCTCACCGTAGAGTAGTATTCAGCATCAGTCTAAAGGTCTACCTCGTTACCTCACCTCTCACCGTTACCATCAGTCCTCTCACCGTACCGTAGAGTAGTATTCAGCATCAGTCTAAATGTCTACCTCGTCTACCTCGTTACCTCACCTCCTCACCGTAGAGTAGTATTCAGCAT
>NC_088216.1:30000-123184 GCF_036934945.1 Oncorhynchus masou masou | reverse complement strand
TTTAGACTGATGCTGAATACTACTCTACGGTGAGAGGTGAGGTAACGAGGTAGACCTTTAGACTGATGCTGAATACTACTCTACGGTGAGAGGTGAGGTAACGAGGTAGACCTTTAGACTGATGCTGAATACTACTCTACGGTGAGAGGTGAGGTAACGAAAGGTAGACCTTTAGACTGATGCTGAATACTACTCTACGGTGAGAGGTGAGGTAACGAGGTAGACCTTTACACTGATGCTGAATATTACTCTACGGTGAGAGGTGAGGTAACGAGGTAGACCTTTAGACTGATGCTGAATACTACTCACGGTGAGAGGTGAGGTAACGAGGGTAGACCTTTAGACTGATAATGACTATTATTCTACTGAGAGGTGAAGAGATGACTATTATTCTACTGAGAGGTGAAGCGATGACTATTATTCTATTGAAGGTGAAGAGATGACTATTATTCTACTGAGAGGTGAAGAGATGACTATTATTCTACTGAGGAGAAGAGATGACTATTATTCTACTGAGAGGTGAGATGAAGAGATGACTATTATTCTACTGAGAGGTGAAGAGATGACTATTATTCTACTGAGAGGAGAAGAGATGACTATTATTCTACTGAGAGGTGAAGAGATGACTATTATTCTACTGAGAGGTGAAGAGATGACTATTATTCTACTGAGAGGTGAAGAGATGACTATTATTCTACTGAGAGGTGAAGAGATGACTATTATTCTACTGAGAGGAGAAGAGATGACTATTATTCTACTGAGAGGAAAGAGATGACTATTATTCTACTGAGAGGAGAAGAGATGACTATTATTCTACTGAGAGGAGAAGAGATGACTATTATTCTACTGAGAGGTGAAGAGATGACTATTATTCTACTGAGAGGTGAAGAGATGACTATTATTCTACTGAGAGGAGAAGAGATGACTATTATTCTACTGAGGTGAAGAGATGACTATTATTCTACTGAGGAGAAGAGATGACTATTATTCTACTGAGAGGATGAAGAGATGACTATTATTCTACTGAGAGGTGAAGAGATGACTATTATTCTACTGAGAGGTGAAGAGATGACTATTATTCTACTGAGAGGTGAAGAGATGACTATTATTCTACTGAGAGGTGAAGAGATGACTATTATTCTACTGAGAGGAGAAGTGAAGAGATGACTATTATTCTACTGAGAGGAGAAGAGATGACTATTATTCTACTGAGAGGAGAAAGAGATGACTATTATTCTACTGAGAGGTGAAGAGATGACTATTATTCTACTGAGTTGAAGAGATGACTATTATTCTACTGAGAGGTGAAGAGATGACTATTATTCTACTGAGAGGTGAAGAGATGACTATTATTCTACTGGAGAGGAGAGGTGAAGAGATGACTATTATTCTACTGAGAGGTGAAGAGATGACTATTATTCTACTGAGAGGTGAAGAGATGACTATTATTCTACTGAGAGGAGAGGTGAAGAGATGACTATTATTCTACTGAGAGGTGAAGAGATGACTATTATTCTACTGAGAGGAAAGAGATGACTATTATTCTACTGAGAGGAGAGAGATGACTATTATTCTACTGAGAGGAGAAGAGATGACTATTATTCTACTGAGAGGAGAAGAGATGACTATTATTCTACTGAGAGGAGAAGAGATGACTATTATTCTACTGAGAGGTGAAGAGATGACTATTATTCTACTGAGAGGAGAAGAGATGACTATTATTCTACTGAGAGGAGAAGAGATGACTATTATTCTACTGAGAGGAGAGGAGATGACTATTATTCTACTGAGAGGTGAAGAGATGACTATTATTCTACTGAGAGGTGAAGAGATGACTATTATTCTTCTGAGAGGAGAAGAGATGACTATTATTCTACTGAGAGGTGAAGAGATGACTATTATTCTACTGAGAGGTGAAGAGATGACTATTATTCTACTGAGAGGTGAAGAGATGACTATTATTCTACTGAGAGGAGAAGAGATGACTATTATTCTACTGAGGTGAAGAGATGACTATTATTCTACTGAGAGGGAGAAGAGATGACTATTATTCTACTGAGAGGTGAAGAGATGACTATTATTCTACTGAGAGGAGAAGAGATGACTATTATTCTACTGAGGTGAAGAGATGACTATTATTCTACTAAGGTGAAGAGATGACTATTATTCTACTGAGAGGTGAAGAGATGACTAGTATTCTACTGAGAGGTGAAGAGATGACTATTATTCTACTGAGAGGTGAAGAGATGACTATTATTCTACTGAGAGGTGAAGAGATGACTATTATTCTACTGAGAGGAGAAGAGATGACTATTATTCTACTGAGAGGTGAAGAGATGACTATTATTCTACTGAGGTGAAGAGATGACTATTATTCTACTGAGAGGAGAAGAGATGACTATTATTCTACTGAGAGGTGAAGAGATGACTATTATTCTACTGAGAGGTGAAGAGATGACTATTATTCTACTGAGAGGAGAAGAGATGACTATTATTCTACTGAGAGGTGAAGAGATGACTATTATTATTATTATTCTCTCCACTGGCTTCCAGTTGAAGCTCGCATCCGCTACAAGACCATGGTGCTTGCCTACGGAGCTGTGAGGGAACGGCACCGCAGTACCTCCAGGCTCTGATCAGGCCCTACACCCAAGCAAGGGCACTGCGTTCATCCACCTCTGGCCTGCTCGCCTCCCTACCATTGAGGAAGTACAGTTCCTACTCAGCCCAGTCAAAACTGTTCGCTGCTCTGGCCCCAATGGTGGAACAAACTCCCTCACGACGCCAGGACAGCGGAGTCAATCACTACCTTCCGGAGACACCTGAAACCCACCTCTTCAAGGAATACCTAGGATAGGATAAGTAATCCTACTCACCACCCCCCCCCCCCCTTAATGATTTAGATGCACTATTGTAAAGTGGCTGTTCCACTGGATGTCAGAAGGTGAATTCACCAATTTGTAAGTCGCTCTGGATAAGAGCGTCTGCTAAATGACTTAAATGTAATGACTTAAATGTAAATTCTACTGAGAGGTGAAGAGATGACTATTATTCTACTGAGAGGTGAAGAGATGACTATTATTCTACTGAGAGGTGAAGAGATGACTATTATTCTACTGAGAGGTGAAGAGATGACTATTATTCTACTGAGAGGAGAGGTGAAGAGATGACTATTATTCTACTGAGAGTAGAAGAGATGACTATTATTCTACTGAGAGGTGAAGAGATGACTATTATTCTACTGAGAGGTTGAAGAGATGACTATTATTCTACTGAGAGGTGAATAGATGACTATTATTCTACTGAGAGGTGAAGAGATGACTATTATTCTACTGAGAGGTGAGGTGAAGAGATGGCTATTATTCTACTGAGAGGAGAAGAGATGACTATTATTCTACTGAGAGTGAGGTGAAGAGATGACTATTATTCTACTGAGAGGTGAAGAGATGACTATTATTCTACTGAGAGGTGAAGAGATGACTATTATTCTACTGAGAGGTGAAGAGATGACTATTATTCTACTGAGAGGTGAAGAGATGACTATTATTCTACTGAGAGGTGAAGAGATGACTATTATTCTACTGAGAGGTGAAGAGATGACTATTATTCTACTGAGAGGAGAAGAGATGACTATTATTCTACTGAGAGGTGAAGAGATGACTATTATTCTACTGAGAGGTGAAGAGATGACTATTATTCTACTGAGAGGTGAAGAGATGACTATTATTCTACTGAGAGGTGAAGAGATGACTATTATTCTACTGAGAGGTGAAGAGATGACTATTATTCTACTGAGAGGAGAGGTGAAGAGATGACTATTCTACTGAGAGGAGAAGAGATGAATATTATTCTACTGAGAGGTGAAGAGATGACTATTATTCTACTGAGAGGTGAAGAGATGACTATTATTCTACTGAGAGGAGAGGTGAAGAGATGACTATTATTCTACTGAGAGGAGAAGAGATGACTATTATTCTACTGAGAGGAGAAGAGATGATTATTATTCTACTGAGAGGTGAAGAGATGACTATTATTCTACTGAGAGGTGAATAGATGACTATTATTCTACTGAGAGGAGAAGAGATGACTATTATTCTACTGAGAGGTGAAGAGATGACTATTATTCTACTGAGAGGTGAAGAGATGACTATTATTCTACTGAGAGGTGAAGAGATGACTATTATTCTACTGAGAGGTGAAGAGATGACTATTATTCTACTGAGAGAAGAAGAGATGACTATTATTCTACTGAGGTGAAGAGATGACTATTATTCTACTGAGAGGTGAAGAGATGACTATTATTCTACTGAGAGGTGAAGAGATGACTATTATTCTACTGAGAGGAGAAGTGAAGAGATGACTATTATTCTACTGAGAGGAGAAGAGATGACTATTATTCTACTGAGAGGTGAAGAGATGACTATTATTCTACTGAGAGGTGAGGAGAAGAGATGACTATTATTCTACTGAGCTGAGAGGTGAAGAGATGACTATTATTCTACTGAGAGGAGAAGAGATGACTATTATTCTACTGAGAGGTGAAGAGATGACTATTATTCTACTGAGAGGTGAAGAGATGACTATTATTCTACTGAGAGGAGAGGTGAAGAGATGACTATTATTCTACTGAGAGGAGAAGAGATGACTATTATTCTACTGAGAGGAGAAGAGATGATTATTATTCTACTGAGAGGTGAAGAGATGACTATTATTCTACTGAGAGGTGAAGAGATGACTATTATTCTACTGAGAGGAGAAGAGATGACTATTATTCTACTGAGAGGTGAAGAGATGACTATTATTCTACTGAGAGGAGAAGAGATGACTATTATTCTACTGAGAGGTGAAGAGATGACTATTATTCTACTGAGAGGTGAAGAGATGACTATTATTCTACTGAGAGGTGAAGAGATGACTATTATTCTACTGAGAGGTGAAGAGATGACTATTATTCTACTGAGAGGAGAAGAGATGACTATTATTCTACTGAGAGGTGAAGAGATGACTATTATTCTACTGAGAGGTGAAGAGATGACTATTATTCTACTGAGAGGTGAAGAGATGACTATTATTCTACTGAGAGGTGAAGAGATGACTATTATTCTACTGAGAGGTGAAGAGATGACTATTATTCTACTGAGAGGAGAAGAGATGACTATTATTCTACTGAGAGGTGAAGAGATGACTATTATTCTACTGAGAGGAGAGTTGAAGAGATGACTATTATTCTACTGAGAGGAGAAGAGATGACTATTATTCTACTGAGAGGAGAGGAGAAGAGATGACTATTATTCTACTGAGAGGTGAAGAGATGACTATTATTCTACTGAGAGGTGAAGAGATGACTATTATTCTTCTGAGAGGAGAAGAGATGACTATTATTCTACTGAGAGGTGAAGAGATGACTATTATTCTACTGAGAGGAGAAGAGATGACTATTATTCTACTGAGAGGAGAAGAGATGACTATTATTCTACTGAGAGGTGAGGTGAAGAGATGACTATTATTCTACTGAGAGGTGAAAGAGATGACTATTATTCTACTGAGAGGAGAAGAGATGACTATTATTCTACTGAGAGGAGAAGAGATGACTATTATTCTACTGAGAGGAGAAAGAGATGACTATTATTCTACTGAGAGGTGAAGAGATGACTATTATTCTACTGAGAGGTGAAGAGATGACTATTATTCTACTGAGAGGTGAAGAGATGACTATTATTCTACTGAGAGGAGAAGAGATGACTATTATTCTACTGAGAGGTGAAGAGATGACTATTATTCTACTGAGAGGAGAAGAGATGACTATTATTCTACTGAGAGGAGAAGAGATGACTATTATTCTACTGAGAGGAGAAGAGATGACTATTATTCTACTGAGAGGAGAAGAGATGACTATTATTCTACTGAGAGGTGAAGAGATGACTATTATTCTACTGAGAGGTGAAGAGATGACTATTATTCTACTGAGAGGTGAGGTGAAGAGATGACTATTATTCTACTGAGAGGTGAAGAGATGACTATTATTCTACTGAGAGGTGAAGAGATGACTATTATTCTACTGAGAGGTGAAGAGATGACTATTATTCTACTGAGAGGTGAAGAGATGACTATTATTCTACTGAGAGGTGAAGAGATGACTATTATTCTACTGAGAGGTGAAGAGATGACTATTATTCTACTGAGAGGTGAAGAGATGACTATTATTCTACTGAGAGGTGAAGAGATGACTATTATTATTCTAGAATACAGTCCCATACACAAACTACAAAGTACAAAAGGGAAAATAAGTCAAAGTTTACATAGACCTTAGCCAAATACATTTAAACTCAGTTTTTCACAATTCCTGACATTCAACCCTAGTAAAAATTATCTGTCTTAGGTCAGTTAAGATCACCACTTTATTTTAAGAATGTGAAATGTCAGGATAATAGTAGAGAGAATGATTTATTTCAGCTTTTATTTATTTCATCACATTCCCAGTGGGTCAGAAGTTTACATACACTCAATTAGTATTTGGTAGCATTGCCTTTAAATTGTTTAATTTGGGTCAAACGTGTCGGGGTGCCTTCCACAAGCTTCCCACAATAAGTTGGGTGACTTTTAGCCCATTCCTCATGACAGAGCTTGTGTAACTGAGTCAGGTTTGTAGGCCTCCTTGCTCACAAACACTTTTTCAGTTCTACCCACAAATATTCCACAAGTCCACCTTGACTTCGTTGTCTTTAGCCCATTTTGTCATAACGTTGGGAGTATGCTTGGGGTCATTGTCCATTTGGAAGACCCATTTGTGACCAAGCTTTAAAACTTCCTGATGATGTCTTGAGATGTTGCTTCAATATATCCACATAATTTTCCTACCTCATGATGCCATCTATTTTGTGAAGTGCACCAGTCCCACCTGCAGCAAAGCACCCCCACAACATGATGCTGCCAACCCCGTGCTTCATGGTTGGGATGGTGTTCTTTGGCTTGCAAGCCTCCCCCTTTTTCCTCCAAACATAACGATGGTCATTATGGCCATGTGCAGTTGCAAACCGTCGTCTGGCTTTTTTATGGCGGTTTTGTTTCGGTGTTCCTTGCTGCGTGTCGATATTTACTGTTTACAGCCTCTCTACTGTATATAGCCTCTCTACTGTATATAGCCTCGCTACTGTATGTAGCCTCTCTACTGTATGCAGCCTCTCTACTGTATATAGCCTCTAATGTATATAGCCTGTCTACTGTATATAGCCTCTCTACTGTATATAGCCTCTACTGTATATAGCCTCTACTGTATATAGCCTCTACTGTATATAGCCTCTCTACTGTATATAGCCTCTCTACTGTATACAGCCTCTCTACTGTATACAGCCTCTACTGTATATAGCCTCTCTACTGTATATAGACTCTCTACTGTATATAGCCTCTCTACTGTATACAGCCTCTCTACTGTATATAGCCTCTCTACTGTATACAGCCTCTCTCATGTATACAGCCTCTCTACTGTATATAGCCTCTCTACTGTATATAGCCTCTCTATAGCTTATGTCGATATAGGACTCATTTTATTGTGGATATAGATACTTTTGTACCTGTTTCCTCCAGCATCTTCACAAGGTCCTTTGCTGTTGTTCTGGGATTTGCACTTTTCGCACCAAAGTACGTTCATCTCTAGGAGACATGTGTCTCCTTCCTGAGCGGTATGACGGCTGCGTGGTCCCATGGTGTTTATACTTGCGTACTATGCGTCCCAAGGATTAAACAGAATTGTGGAGGTCTACAATTTTTTTCTGAGGTGTTGGCTGATTTCTTTTGATTTTCCCACGATGTCAAGCAAAGAGGCACCGAGTTTGAAGGTAGACCTTGAAATACATCCACAGGTACACCTCCAGTTGACTCAAATTATGTCAATTAGCCTATCAGAAGCTTCTAAAGCCATGACATAATTTTCTGGAATATTCCAAGCTGTTTAAAGGCACAGTCAAGTTAGTGTATGTAAACTTCTGACCCACTGGAATTGTGATACAGTGAATTATAAGTGAAATAATCTCACTGTAAACAATTGTTGGAAAAATTGCTTGTGTCATGCACAAAGTACATGTCCTAACCGACTTGCCAAAACTATAGTTTGCTAACAAGAAAGGTGTGGAGTGGTTGAAAAACGAGTTTTAATGACTCCAACCTAAGTGTATGTAAACTTCCGACTTCATACAAGAAACAGATACATTGCAAGTAACATTACAGTGGAACAAATCTGTCAACACACAACAGACAGAGAAGATAGACAGAGATTAAAAAGAAGGAGAGATACAGATAAAGAGATATATATATATATATATATAATATATATATATATATATATATAGAGAGAGAGAGAGAGAGAGAGAGAACGAGAGAGATGGAGGGGTAAATAAAGAGAGAAGGAGAGAACGGAGTAACGTTATGGTTAGTTAGTTACCGGAGAGAGCCGATGAGAGGAGAGTCCATCCGCTAGGAGAGCTTCACTCCCGTAAACTCCCCAAACCGTGGTATTCCATCTGCGTGCTTCTGTTTCCCCAGTAATATCCGTTATCTGTTATCCAGCTCTAGCTCTCGGTGAGCTCCAGTTAAAATCCCGATATCCAACAGGGGGGAAAAAACCTCACCAGTTACGTTATCTCAAAGCACACCGCAGTCTCAGAGAAAGAGAGAGGTTTGGAACTTTAGAACCAAAACGTACGGTCATACGGCCGGTAACGGAGGGTGTTCTAGTGCATCCCTGATCAGCTCCGCTCTGAAAGCCTGACAGCGCGAGTCACAAACCCGAGTTCAGCCGCACCCGGTGAAAGGCAGGACCACGTGACCGATGAAAGCTCTCCCCTCGCGCACAGGCTTACTGTACATCCAGGGAGCGCACGAGCCGAACAGCATCCGTCTGCCGATACAGTAGAAGAACCAGGCATCACACCGAGTCTCTCTGAACACAGCCCCGTCGGTCAACAAAGGGGCAGACCGGGATAGTGGAGGCTGCAACGACCCTCCCGAGAGCGTTGGTTATGTTCAAACCCGTAATAGAGGGTAATAGTCACCACCTAGGAGAGAGACTGGGGCAGGAGGGTAATAGAGGGTAATAGTCACCACCTAGGAGAGAGACTGGGGCAGGAGGGTAATAGAGGGTAATAGTCACCACCTAGGAGAGAGACTGGGGCAGGAGGGTAATAGAGGGTAATAGTCACCACCTAGGAGAGAGACTGGGGCAGGAGGGTAATAGAGGGTAATAGTCACCACCAAGGAGAGAGACTGGGGCAGGAGGGTAATAGAGGGTAATAGTCACCACCTAGGAGAGAGACTGGGGCAGGAGGGTAATAGAGGGTAATAGTCACCACCTAGGAGAGAGACTGGGGCAGGATGGTAATAGAGGGTAATAGTCACCACCTAGGAGAGAGACTGGGGCAGGAGGGTAATAGAGGGTAATAGTCACCACCTAGGAGAGAGACTGGGGCAGGAGGGTAATAGAGGGTAATAGTCACCACCTAGGAGAGAGACTGGGGCAGGAGGGTAATAGAGGGTAATAGTCACCACCTAGGAGAGAGACTGGGGCAGGAGGGTAATAGAGGGTAATAGTCACCACCTAGGAGAGAGACTGGTGCAGGAGGGTAATAGAGGGTAATAGTCACCACCTAGGAGAGAGACTGGGGCAGGAGGGTAATAGAGGGTAATAGTCACCACCTAGGAGAGAGACTGGTGCAGGAGGGTAATAGGGGTAATAGTCACCACCTAGGAGAGAGACTGGGGCAGGAGGGTAATAGAGGGTAATAGTCACCACCTAGGAGAGAGACTGGGGCAGGAGGGTAATAGAGGGTAATAGTCACCACCTAGGAGAGAGACTGGTGCAGGAGGGTAATAGAGGGTAATAGTCACCACCTAGGAGAGAGACTGGGGCAGGAGGGTAATAGAGGGTAATAGTCACCACCTAGGAGAGAGACTGGGGCAGGAGGGTAATAGAGGGTAATAGTCACCACCTAGGAGAGAGACTGGGGCAGGAGGGTAATAGTCACCACCTAGGAGAGACTGGGGTAGGAGGGTAATAGAGGGTAATAGTCACCACCTAGGAGAGACTGGGGCAGGAGGGTAATAGAGGGTAATAGTCACCACCTAGGAGAGAGACTGGGGCAGGAGGGTAATAGAGGGTAATAGTCACCACCTAGGAGAGAGACTGGGGCAGGAGGGTAATAGAGGGTAATAGTCACCACCTAGGAGAGAGACTGGGGCAGGAGGGTAATAGAGGGTAATAGTCACCACCTAGGAGAGAGACTGGGGCAGGAGGGTAATAGAGGGTAATAGTCACCACCTAGGAGAGAGACTGGTGCAGGAGGGTAATAGAGGGTAATAGTCACCACCTAGGAGAGACTGGGGCAGGAGGGTAATAGAGGGTAATAGTCACCACCTAGGAGAGAGACTGGGGCAGGAGGGTAATAGAGGGTAATAGTCACCACCTAGGAGAGAGACTGGGGCAGGAGGGTAATAGAGGGTAATAGTCACCACCTAGGAGAGAGACTGGGGCAGGAGGGTAATAGAGGGTAATAGTCACCACCTAGGAGAGAGACTGGGGTAGGAGGGTAATAGAGGGTAATAGTCACCACCTAGGAGAGAGACTGGGGCAGGAGGGTAATAGAGGGTAATAGTCACCACCTAGGAGAGAGACTGGTGCAGGAGGGTAATAGAGGGTAATAGTCACCACCTAGGAGAGAGACTGGGGCAGGAGGGTAATAGAGGGTAATAGTCACCACCTAGGAGAGAGACTGGGGCAGGAGGGTAATAGAGGGTAATAGTCACCACCTAGGAGAGAGACTGGGGCAGGAGGGTAATAGAGGGTAATAGTCACCACCTAGGAGAGAGACTGGGGTAGGAGGGTAATAGAGGGTAATAGTCACCACCTAGGAGAGAGACTGGGGCAGGAGGGTAATAGAGGGTAATAGTCACCACCTAGGAGAGAGACTGGGGCAGGAGGGTAATAGAGGGTAATAGTCACCACCTAGGAGAGAGACTGGGGCAGGAGGGTAATAGAGGGTAATAGTCACCACCTAGGAGAGAGACTGGGGCAGGAGGGTAATAGAGGGTAATAGTCACCACCTAGGAGAGAGACTGGGGCAGGAGGGTAATAGAGGGTAATAGTCACCACCTAGGAGAGAGACTGGGGCAGGAGGGTAATAGAGGGTAATAGTCACCACCTAGGAGAGAGACTGGGGCAGGAGGGTAATAGAGGGTAATAGTCACCACCTAGGAGAGAGACTGGGGCAGGAGGGTAATAGAGGGTAATAGTCACCACCTAGGAGAGAGACTGGGGCAGGAGGGTAATAGAGGGTAATAGTCACCACCTAGGAGAGAGACTGGGGCAGGAGGGTAACACTATCATTTAGTTTTCTGACGACTCAACGGTGGTAGGCCTGATCACCGACAACGATGAGACCGCCTATAGGGAGGAGTTCAGAGACCTCTCAGTGTGGTGCCCGAACAAGAACCTCTCCCTCCACTTCAGCAAGACAAAGGAGATGATCGTGGACTACAGGAAAAGGAGGGCTGAACACGACCATATTCACATCGACAAGGCTGCAGTGGAGCAGTTTGAGAGTCCACATCACCAACAAACTAACATGGTCCAAACACACCAGTCAGTCATGAAGAGGGCACACCAACACCTTCTCCCCCTCAGGAGACTTTGGGTCCCCAGATCCTCAAAAGGTTCTACAGCTGCACCATCGAGAGCATCCTGACTGGTTGCATCACTGCCTGATAGGGAAACTGCTCGGCATCTGACCGCAAGGCACTACAGAGGGTAGTACGCACGGCCCAGTACATCACTGAGGCCAAGCTTCCTGCCATCCAGGACCTCTATACCAGGCGGTGTCAGAGGAAGGCCCTATAGAGGGTGGTACGCACGGCCCAGTACATCACTGAGGCCAAGCTTCCTGCCATCCAGGACCTCTATACCAGGCGGTGTCAGAGGAAGGCCCTATAGAGGGTGGTACGTACGGCCCAGTACATCACTGGGGCCAAGCTTCCTGCCATCCAGGACCTCTATACCAGGCGGTGTCAGAGGAAGGCTCAAAAAATTGTCAACGACTCCAGACACCCAAGTTATAGACTCTTTGTATTTCCACTCGTTCAATTTGATTAGAAAATAATTGTGAAAATCTAACCCGAAATCTTATTTCAACCAGTCAAATCAGGTTTGTATTTATTCCTCAGAGATCCTAGAAGGTAACCAGACTTCACTATATCATTAGGAGTGTAGTATATCCTATAGGACACAATATCAGAGATCCTAGAAGGTAACCAGACTTCACTATATCATTAGGAGTGTAGTATATCCTATAGGACACAATATCAGAGATCCTAGAAGGTAACCAGACTTCACTATATCATTAGGAGTGTAGTATATCCTATAGGACACCATATCAGAGATCCTAGAAGGTAACCAGACTTCACTATATCATTAGGGGTGTAGTATATCCTATAGGACACCATATCAGAGATCCTAGAAGGTAACCAGACTTCACTATATCATTAGGGGTGTAGTATATCCTATAGGACACCATATCAGAGATCCTAGAAGGTGACCAGACTTCACTATATCATTAGGAGTGTAGTATATCCTATAGGACACCATATCAGAGATCCTAGAAGGTAACCAGACTTCACTATATCATTAGGGGTGTAGTATATCCTATAGGACACCATATCAGAGATCCTAGAAGGTAACCAGACTTCACTATATCATTAGGGGTGTAGTATATCCTATAGGACACCATATTTGATCAGAGATCCTAGAAGGTAACCAGACTTCACTATATCATTAGGGGTGTAGTATATCCTATAGGACACCATATTT
Source organism: Oncorhynchus masou masou (assembly GCF_036934945.1). Classification (NCBI taxonomy): domain Eukaryota; kingdom Metazoa; phylum Chordata; class Actinopteri; order Salmoniformes; family Salmonidae; genus Oncorhynchus; species Oncorhynchus masou. The sequence continues at coordinate 110,334 of NC_088216.1, read as the reverse complement.
GATCAGAGATCCTAGAAGGTAACCAGACTTCACTATATCATTAGGGGTGTAGTAAATCCTATAGGACACCATATCAGAGATCCTAGAAGGTAACCAGACTTCACTATATCATTAGGAGTGTAGTAAATCCTATAGGACACCATATTTGATCAGAGATCCTAGAAGGTAACCAGACTTCACTATATCATTAGGGGTGTAGTATATCCTATAGGACACCATATCAGAGATCCTAGAAGGTAACCAGACTTCACTATATCATTAGGGGTGTAGTATATCCTATAGGACACCATATCAGAGATCCTAGAAGGTAACCAGACTTCACTATATCATTAGGGGTGTAGTATATCCCATAGGACACCATATCAGAGATCCTAGAAGGTAACCAGACTTCACTATATCATTAGGAGTGTAGTATATCCTACAGGACACCATATTTGGTCAGAGAGCGCCGCCTTCATGGCACGCCGATGACGCAGACGGGCTTCACTTGATCGACTATAACTTTGTCAAATAAACACAAATCAGGCTCAAACAAAGCTAGATAGATGGCCAATGGGGCGGCAGGGTAGCCTAGTGGTTAAAGAGGTGGACTAGCAACTGGAAGGTTGCAAGTTCAAACCCATGAGCTGACAAGGTTCAAATCTGTCAAATCTGTGAACAGGCAGTTACCCCACTGTTCCTAGGCCGTCATTGAAAATAAGAATTTGTTCTTAACTGACTTGTCTAGTTAAATAAAGGTAAAATGAAATAAATAAAAAATAGACCTACTGTAGGACCCATAACTTCACCTAACAACAACATAGACCTACTGTAGGTCCCATAACAACAACATAGACCTACTGTAGGTCCCATAACAACAACATAGACCTACTGTAGGACTCATAACTTCACCTAACAACAACATAGACAACAACATGGACCTACTGTAGGACCCATAACTTCACCTAACAACAACATGGACAACAACATAGACCTATTGTAGGACCCATAACTTCACCTAACGACAACATAGACAACAACATAGACCTACTGTAGGTCCCATAACAACAACATAGACCTACTGTAGGACTCATAACTTCACCTAACAACAACATAGACAACAACATGGACCTACTGTAGGACTCATAACTTCACCTAACAACAACATAGACAACAACATAGACCTACTGTAGGACCCATAACTTCACCTAACGACAACATGGACAACAACATGGACCTACTGTAGGACTCATAACAACAACACAGACCTACTGTAGGACCCATAACTTCACCTAACAACAACATGGACAACAACATAGACCTACTGTAGGACCCATAACTTCACCTAACAACAACATGGACAACAACATAGACCTACTGTAGGACCCATAACTTCACCTAACGACAACATAGACAACAACATAGACCTACTGTAGGACTCATAACAACAACACAGACCTACTGTAGGACCCACAACTTCACCTAACAACAACATAGACAACAACATAGACCTACTGTAGGACCCATAACTTCACCTAACGACAACATGGACAACAACATAGACCTACTGTAGGACCCATAACTTCACCTAACGACAACATGGACAACAACATGGACCTACTGTAGGACTCATAACAACAACACAGACCTACTGTAGGACCCATAACTTCACCTAACAACAACATAGACAACAACATAGACCTACTGTAGGACCCATAACTTCACCTAACGACAACATGGACAACAACATAGACCTACTGTAGGACCCATAACTTCACCTAACAACAACATGGACAACAACATAGACCTACTGTAGGACCCATAACTTCACCTAACAACAACATGGACAACAACATAGACCTACTGTAGGACCCATAACTTCACCTAACAACAACATGGACAACAACATAGACCTACTGTAGGACCCATAACTTCACCTAACGACAACATGGACAACAACATAGACCTACTGTAGGACCCATAACTTCACCTAACAACAACATAGACAACAACATAGACCTACTATAGGACCCATAACTTCACCTAACAACAACATGGACAGCAACATAGACCTACTGTAGGACCCATAACTTCACCTAACAACAACATAGACAACAACATAGACCTACTGTAGGACCCATAACTTCACCTAACAACAACATGGACAACAACATAGACCTACTGTAGGACCCATAACTTCACCTAACAACAACATGGACAACAACATAGACCTACTGTAGGACCCATAACTTCACCTAACGACAACATAGACAACAACATAGACCTACTGTAGGACCCATAACTTCACCTAACAACAACATGGACAACAACATAGACCTACTGTAGGACCCATAACTTCACCTAACAACAACATGGACAACAACATAGACCTACTGTAGGACCCATAACTTCACCTAACAACAACATGGACAACAACATAGACCTACTGTAGGACCCATAACTTCACCTAACGACAACATAGACAACAACATAGACCTACTGTAGGACCCATAACTTCACCTAACAACAACATGGACAACAACATAGACCTACTGTAGGACCCATAACTTCACCTAACGACAACATAGACAACAACATAGACCTACTGTAGGACCCATAACTTCACCTAACAACAACACAGACCTACTGTAGGACCAATCAGGCTCAAACAAAGCTAGCGTGATGGCCAATGAGCTGGGCTTTACGGAAACCCCATATCTGTATGTATAAATGTAGCTGCTAACCTTGTGCGACAACCAGACTTTTCCTTTTAAACAAAAACTCTAAGAATATGACGTTATGAAAACTGGTTGTTTTGCAAATGTTAAACTTGGAATATGTCTACTAATACTGGAAAAGTCCAGGTATACAGATTTGACGATAGTCTTGGAGGAAAATGTAATATGAATGTAAATGTCTCCTTCACGATTTGTCCAAATGTACCTGGGTGACTTCACACTAAATGTCCTGTAGTTCGCTAACCGTCTGAAACGTTGCACTGCTGCCATCTTGTGGACAGCATCGGAATTACAACCAGAGTGATGGCTGGAGAAGGGACCTTTCTGCTTCAAAGATGGTTGTAGAAAAAAAAATGGGAAGGGGGGGGGGGGTATTTTCTTCTACCAGATCTATTGTATTATATTCTCCTACATTCATTTCACATTTCCACAAACTTCAAAGTGTTTCCTTTCAAATGGTATCAAGAATATGCATATCCTTGCTACAGGCAGTCCTATTCTCTATGTCTCTGTCTCTGTCTCTCTCTCTCTTTCTCTCTGTCTCTGTCTCTGTCTCTCTCTCTGTCTCTCTCTCTCTCTCCCCCCTTCTCACTGTCTCTGTCTCTCCTCTTCTCTCTGTCTCTGTCTCTCTCTCCTCTTCTCTATGTCTCTGTCTCTGTCTCTCTCTCCTCTTCTCTCTGTCTCTGTCTCTCTCTCCTCTTCTCTCTGTCGCTGTCTCTCTCTCCTCTTCTCTCTGTCTCTCTCTCCTCTTCTCTCTGTCTCTCTCCCTCTTCTCTCTGTCTCTCTCTCCCTCTTCTCTCTGTCTCTCTCTCCCTCTTCTCTCTGTTTCTCTCTCTCCTCTTCTCTCTGTCTCTCTCTCCTCTTCTCTCTGTCTCTCTCTCCTCTTCTCTCTGTCTCTCTCCTCTTCTCTCTGTCTCTGTCTCTGTCTCTCTCTCTCTCTCTGTCTCTCTCTCAGTCTCTCTCTCTCCCCTTCTCACTGTCTCTGTCTCTCCTCTTCTCTCTGTCTCTCTCTCCTCTTCTCTCTGTCTCTCTCTCCTCTTCTCTCTGTCTCTCTCTCCTCTTCTCTCTGTCTCTGTCTCTCTCTCCTATTCTCTATGTCTCTGTCTCTCTCTCCTCTTCTCTCTGTCTCTGTCTCTGTCTCTCTCTCTCTCCCCCTTCTCACTGTCTCTGTCTCTCCTCTTCTCTCTGTCTCTCTCTCCTCTTCTCTCTGTCTCTCTCTCCTCTTCTCTCTGTCTCTCTCTCCTCTTCTCTCTGTCTCTGTCTCTCTCTCCTCTTCTCTCTGTCTCTGTCTCTCTCTCTCTTCTCTCTGTCTCTGTCTCTGTCTCTCCTCTTCTCTCTGTCTCTCTCTCCTCTTCTCTCTCTCCTCTTCTCTCTGTCTCTGTCTCTCTCTCCTCTTCTCTATGTCTCTGTCTCTGTCTCTCTCTCCTCTTCTCTCTGTCTCTGTCTCTGTCTCTCTCTCCTATTCTCTCTGTCTCTGTCTCCTCTTCTCTCTGTCTGTCTCTCTCTCCTCTTTCTCTGTCTGTCTCTCTCTCCTCTTCTCTCTGTCTCTGTCTCTCTCTCCTCTTCTCTCTGTCTCTGTCTCTCTCTCCTCTTCTCTCTGTCTCTGTCTCTCTCTCCTCTTCTCTCTGTCTCTGTCTCTGTCTCTCTCTCCTCTTCTCTCTGTCTCTGTCCTCTTCTCTCTGTCTCTCTCTCCTCTTCTCTCTGTCTCTGTCTCAATTCAATTTGGTTTATTGGCATGACGTAACAATGTACATATTGCCAAAGCTTGCTTTGGATATTTACAATGGGTTGGCAGCAATGCATCCTCCCCAACAGGACGGGTAGCCTACTCTCATCAGAGAGGTCTTTGAAACCTTGAATAACGGTTTCAAATTTGGAGAATTGACACTCTCTCTAATTGTTTTATATTTTTGACATTTTGTCAGGAAATGCAGCTCTGTCTCAGGTTCTGCTGTGGTGCAGTGGTTACACAGCCTTTCCTCTACAGGGAGCCAGGTTCTGCTGTGGTGCAGTGGTTGCACAGCCTTTCCTCTACAGGGAGCCAGGTTCTGCTGTGGTGCAGTGGTTGCACAGCCTTTCCTCTACAGGGAGCCAGGTTCTGCTGTGGTGCAGTGGTTGCACAGCCTTTCCTCTACAGGGAGCCAGGTTCTGCTGTGGTGCAGTGGTTGCACAGCCTTTCCTCTACAGGGAGCCAGGTTCTGTTGTGGTGCAGTGGTTGCACAGCCTTTCCTCTACAGGGAACCAGGTTCTGCTGTGGTGCAGTGGTTACACAGCCTTTCCTCTACAGGGAGCCAGGTTCTGCTGTGGTGCAGTGGTTGCACAGCCTTTCCTCTACAGGGAACCAGGTTCTGCTGTTGTGCAGTGGTTGCACAGCCTTTCCTCTACAGGGAACCAGGTTCTGCTGTTGTGCAGTGGTTACACAGCCTTTCCTCTACAGGGAGCCAGGTTCTGCTGTGGTGCAGTGGTTACACAGCCTTTCCTCTACAGGGAGCCAGGTTCTGCTGTGGTGCAGTGGTTACACAGCCTTTCCTCTACAGGGAGCCAGGTTCTGCTGTGGTGCAGTGGTTGGACAGCCTTTCCTCTACAGGGAGCCAGGTTCTGCTGTGGTGCAGTGGTTACACAGCCTTTCCTCTACAGGGAGCCAGGTTCTGCTGTGGTGCAGTGGTTGCACAGCCTTTCCTCTACAGGGAGCCAGGTTCTGCTGTGGTGCAGTGGTTGAACAGCCTTTCCTCTACAGGGAGCCAGGTTCTGCTGTGGTGCAGTGGTTGCACAGCCTTTCCTCTACAGGGAGCCAGGTTCTGCTGTGGTGCAGTGGTTACACAGCCTTTCCTCTACAGGGAGCCAGGTTCTGCTGTGGTGCAGTGGTTGAACAGCCTTTCCTCTACAGGGAGCCAGGTTCTGCTGTGGTGCAGTGGTTGCACAGCCTTTCCTCTACAGGGAGCCAGGTTCTGCTGTGGTGCAGTGGTTGCACAGCCTTTCCTCTACAGGGAGCCAGGTTCTGCTGTGGTGCAGTGGTTGGACAGCCTTTCCTCTACAGGGAGCCAGGTTCTGCTGTGGTGCAGTGGTTGAACAGCCTTTCCTCTACAGGGAGCCAGGTTCTGCTGTGGTGCAGTGGTTGCACAGCCTTTCCTCTACAGGGAGCCAGGTTCTGCTGTGGTGCAGTGGTTGCACAGCCTTTCCTCTACAGGGAGCCAGGTTCTGCTGTGGTGCAGTGGTTGCACAGCCTTTCCTCTACAGGGAGCCAGGTTCTGCTGTGGTGCAGTGGTTGCACAGCCTTTCCTCTACAGGGAGCCAGGTTCTGCTGTGGTGCAGTGGTTGCACAGCCTTTCCTCTACAGGGAGGTTTTTCTGTCTCCCCTTCTCAATGGCAAGGCTGTGCTCACTGAGCCTGTACTTTGTCAAGGTTTTTCTAAGGTTTTGATCAGTAACCATGGTCAAATATTTAGCCACGGTGAAGATTTAGGGATCTCTCTCTCTCAGGGGATGCAGTATGCCCTGTCTCTCTGTCTCTCTCTGTGTCTCTCTCTCTGTCTATCTCTCTATGTCTGTCTCTCTGTCTCTCTCTCTCTCAGGGGGAGGCAGGTTGCCTTGTCTTCCATAGTTTCAAGACACATTATTGCTCGTGTTGCTATTGTTGTCAGATGAGTTCAACATGCAGAAGAACTCATTCTGCTTCACAGGAACATTTCATGCATTTTTTACACAACCTCTGAGGCGACACACACACACACACACACACACACACACACACACACACACACACACACACACACACACACACACACACACACACATATATAGAAGCACACACACACAGTTACACATAGAAACACAGACACACCCTTCCTGCTGGGTTATCAATGACTGTTGGGTATCTAGGTCAGACTCGTATTATCAGTGTGTGATTGGCTGTCCTCGATGGCCAGTAACCATGGTGACCGCCGGATAATGTAATCTATGAGGAAGTGTTTTATTTCAGGGGGTGAATGTGTGGTCACCACAGTGTTACAGTTGGACTCGCTGTCAGTGACACACACACCTCTCCCCATCGTTGGTGACCTCACACACACCTCTCCCCACTCTCCCCGTCGTTGGTTTATTTCAGGGGGTGAATGTGTGGTCACCACAGTGTTACAGTTGGACTCGCTGGCAGTGACACACACACCTCTCCCCTCTCCCCATCGTTGGTGACCTCACACACACCTCCCCCCTCTCCCCGTCGTTGGTGACCTCACACACACCTCCCCCCTCTCCCCGTCGTTGGTGACCTCACACACACCTCCCCCCTCTCCGTCGTTGGTGACCTCACACACACCTCCCCCTCTCCCCGTCGTTGGTGACCTCACACACACCTCTCCCCTCTCCCCATCGTTGGTGACCTCACACACACCTCTCCCCTCTCTCCGTCGTTGGTGACCTCACACACACCTCTCCCCCCTCTCCCCATCTTTGGTGACCTCACACACACCTCCCCTCCCGTCGTTGGTGACCTCACCTGATAGTTGACCTGGTGTCAGGTGATTATCATCTCACAGGTGAAGAGGTCACACAGAGTAGTGATGCGCAGGTCAGGTGTTTGTTCACCATCTCTGATAATCCATCCACGACCGCCATTCTGTATGTGATAAAGTGACCATCTGAGTCCCACATCAGACCCTAGCCTGCAGGGACGACAGGTAGCCTGGAGGGATGACAGGTACCCCAGCCTGGAGGGACGACAGGTACCCCAGCCTGCAGGGACGACAGGTAGCCTGGAGGGATGACAGGTACCCCAGCCTGGAGGGACGACAGGTAGCCCAGCCTGGAGGGACGACAGGTAGCCTGGAGGGATGACAGGTACCCGAGCCTGGAGGGACGACATGTAGCCTGGAGGGATGACAGGTAGCCTGGAGGGACGACAGGTAGCCTGGAGGGATGACAGGTAGCCTGGAGGGACGACAGGTAGCCTGGAGGGACGACAGGTACCCCAGCCTGGAGGGACGACAGGTACCCCAGCCTGGAGGGACGACAGGTACCCCAGCCTGGAGGGACGACAGGTACCCCAGCCTGCAGGGACGACAGGTAGCCTGGAGGGATGACAGGTAGCCTGGAGGGATGACAGGTACCCCAGCCTGCAGGGATGACAGGTACCCCAGCCTGCAGGGACAACAGGTAGCCTGGAGGGATGACAGGTAGCCTGGAGGGATGACAGGTACCCTAGCCTGCAGGGACGACAGGTAGCCTGCAGGGATGACAGGTACCCTGGAGGGATGACAGGTAGCCTGCAGGGATGACAGGTAGCCTGCAGGGACGACAGGTAGCCTGCAGGGACTACAGGTAGCCTGGAGGGACAACAGGTAGCCTGGAGGGACGACAGGTAGCCTGGAGGTATGACAGGTACGCCAGCCTGCAGGGATGACAGGTAGCCTGGAGGGACGACAGGTAGCCTGGAGGGATGACAGGTAGCCTGGAGGGACGACAGGTAGCCTGGAGGGATGACAGGTACCCCAGCCTGCAGGGACGACAGGTTGCCTGGAGGGATGACAGGTAGCCTGCAGGGACGACAGGTAGCCTGCAGGGACTACAGGTAGCCTGGAGGGATGACAGGTAGCCTGCAGGGATGACAGGTAGCCTGCAGGGACTACAGGTAGCCTGGAGGGACGACAGGTACCCCAGCCTGCAGGGACGACAGGTACCCCAGCCTGGTGGGATGACAGGTAGCCTGCAGGGACGACAGGTAGCCTGCAGGGACTACAGGTAGCCTGGAGGGACGACAGGTAGCCTGGAGGAACGACAGGTAGCCTGCAGGGACTACAGGTAGCCTGCAGGGACGACAGGTAGCCTGGAGGAACGACAGGTAGCCTGCAGGGACTACAGGTAGCCTGCAGGGACGACAGGTAGCCTGGAGGAACGACAGGTACCCCAGCCTGGAGGGACGACAGGTACCCCAGCCTGGAGAGACGACAGGTACCCCAGCCTGGAGGGACGACAGGTACCCCAGCCTGGTGGGATGACAGGTAGCCTGCAGGGACGACAGGTAGCCTGCAGGGACTACAAGTAGCCTGGAGGGACGACAGGTGGCCTGGAGGAACGACAGGTAGCCCAGCCTGCAGGGACGACAGGTACCCCAGCCTGGAGGGACGACAGGTACCCCAGCCTGCAGGGACGACAGGTACCCCAGCCTGGAGGGACGACAGGTACCCCAGCCTGGTGGGATGACAGGTAGCCTGCAGGGACTACAAGTAGCCTGGAGGGACGACAGGTGGCCTGGAGGAACGACAGGTAGCCCAGCCTGGAGGGACGACAGGTACCCCAGCCTGCAGGGACGACAGGTACCCCAGCCTGGAGGGACGACAGGTACCCCAGCCTGGAGGGACGACAGGTACCCCAGCCTGCAGGGACGACAGGTACCCCAGCCTGGAGGGACGACAGGTACCCCAGCCTGGAGGGATGACAGGTAGCCTGGAGGGACGACAGGTACCCCAGCCTGGAGGGACGACAGGTAGCCTGCAGGGACGACAGGTAGCCTGCAGGGACTACAGGTAGCCTGGAGGGACGACAGGTGGCCTGGAGGAACGACAGGTAGCCCAGCCTGGAGGGACGACAGGTACCCCAGCCTGCAGGGACGACAGGTACCCCAGCCTGGAGGGACGACAGGTACCCCAGCCTGGTGGGATGACAGGTAGCCTGCAGGGACGACAGGTAGCCTGCAGGGACTACAGGTAGCCTGGAGGGACGACAGGTAGCCTGGAGGAACGACAGGTACCCCAGCCTGGAGGGACGACAGGTACCCCAGCCTGCAGGGATGACAGGTACCCCAGCCTGCAGGGATGACAGGTACCCCAGCCTGCAGGGACGACAGGTACCCCAGCCTGGAGGGACGACAGGTACCCCAGCCTGGAGGGACGACAGGTACCCCGGCCTGGTGGGATGACAGGTAGCCTGGAGGGACGACAGGTACCCCAGCCTGCAGGGACGACAGGTACCCAAACCTGGAGGGACGACAGGTACCCCAGCCTGGTGGGATGACAGGTAGCCTGGAGGGACGACAGGTACCCCAGCCTGGAGCTGAAAGGTTGCTGGTTCAAATCCCAGAGCCGTCAATGTGTCCTTGAGGTTCTGACCCCACTCTCAGGGGGGAGTTGATCCCTGGTTCTGACCCCACTCTCAGGGGGATGTTGATCCCTAGTTCTGACCCCACTCTCAGGGGGAGTTGATCCCTGGCTCTGACCCCACTCTCAGGATGGAGTTGATCCCTGGTTCTGACCCCACTATCTGAGGGGAGTTCATCCCTGGTTCTGACCTCACTATCTGAGGGGGGTTCATCCCTGGTTCTGACCCCACTCTCATGGGGAGTTGATCCTTGGTTCAGACACCACTCTCAGGGGGAGTTGATCCCTGGTTCTGACCCCACTCTCAGGGGGAAGTTGATCCCTAGTTCTGACCCCACTCTCAGGGTGGAGTTGATCCTTGGTTCTGACCCCACTCTCAGGGGGAGTTGATCTCTGGTTCTGACCCCACTCTCAGGGGGAGTTGATCTCTGGTTCTGACCCCACTCTCAGTGGGAGTCGTTCCTTGGTTCTGACCCCACTCTCAGGGTGGAGTTGATCCTTGGTTCTGACCCCACTCTCAGTGGGGAGTTAACCTTGGTTCTGACCCCACTCTCAGGGGGAGTTGATTCCTGGTTCTGACCCCACTCTCAGGAGGGAGTTGATCCCTGGTTCTGACCCCACTCTCAGGGGGATGTTGATCCCTAGTTCTGACCATATTCTCAGGGGGAGTTGTTCCTTGGTTCTGACCCCACTCTCAGGGGGATGTTGATCCCTAGTTCTGACCATATTCTCAGGGGGAGTTGTTCCTTGGTTCTGACCCCACTCTCAGGGGGAGTTGATCTCTGGTTCTGACCCCACTCTCAGTGGGGAGTTAACCTTGGTTCTGACCCCACTCTCAGGGGGAGTTGATCCCTAGATCTGACCCCACTCTCAGGGGGAGTTGATCCCTGGTTCTGACCCCACTCTCAGGGGGATGTTGATCCCTAGTTCTGACCCCACTCTCAGGGGGAGTTGATCCCTGGTTCTGACCCCACTCTCAGGGGGAGATGATCCCTGGTTCTGACCCCACTCTCAGGGGGAGTTGATCCCTGGTTCTGACCCCACTCTCAGGGGGATGTTGATCCCTAGTTCTGACCCCACTCTCAGGGGGAGTTGATCCCTGGTTCTGACCCCACTCTCAGGGGATGTTGATCCCTAGTTCTGACCCCACTCTCAGGGGGAGTTGATCCCTGGTTCTGACCCCACTCTCAGGGGGATGTTGATCCCTAGTTCTGACCCCACTCTCAGGGGGAGTTGATCCTTCGTTCAGACACCACTCTCAGGGGGAGTTGATCCCTAGTTCTGACCCCACTGTCAGGGGGAGTTGATCCTTCGTTCAGACACCACTCTCAGGGGGAGTTGATCCTTGGTTCTGACCCCACTGTCAGGTTGGAGTTGATCCTTGGTTCTGACCCCACTCTCAGGGGAGTTGATCCCTGGTTCTGACCCCACTATCTGAGGGAAGTTTTCCCTGGTTCTGACCCCACTATCTGAGGGTGTTGCAGGGGGGCATATGTAAAAAAATGTTTTTAAAACACAGATAGTTGTACAGGTGTGATATAGAAAGGACTCAAACCTAATTATCTTATTATTAAATATAAACAAAATCAGTTTTTAAATAAGCTTATTTGCCTGCTTATAATTTCCGACAGTTTGTTTTCTGTTATCTGTCAACGTGTCTATAATTAGATTACATGCCGCTTCTCACCTGTAATTACTTGTCCTAGATGCCTAAATAAACCATTTCTCACCAGAATAATGGCATAAATCGAATGCTTCAATCTAGTTAACATCTGTGGTTCGAACCGTGAAGCATGGAGGAGGAGGTGTGGGGGGGGGGGGGTGCTTTGCTGGTGACACTGTCAGTGATTGATTTAGAATTCAAGGCACACTCAACCAGCATGGTTACCACAGCATTCTGCAGTGATAAACCATCCCATCTGGTTAGGAATTAGTGGGACTATCATTTGTTTTTCAACAGGACAATGACCCAACACACCTCCATGCTGTGTAAGGGCTATTTGACCAAGAAGGAGAGTGATGGAGTGCTGCATCAGATGACCTGGCCTCCACAATCACCCGACCTCAACCCAATTGAGATGGTTGGACAGCAGAGTGCAAGAAAAACAGCCAATAAGTGCTCAGCATATGTGGGAACTCCTTCAAGAGAAGCATTCCAGGTGAAGCTGGAAAAGCATTCCAGGTGAAGCTGGTTGAGAGAATGCCAAGTGTGTTCAAAGCTGTCATCAAGGCAAAGACTAACTACTTTGAAGAATCTAAAATATATTTTAACTTAACACTTTTTTGGTTTCTACATTATTTCATAGTTTCTTCTACAATGTAGAAAATTGTAAAAATAAAGAAAAACCCTTGAATGAGTACAAACTGTTGACTGGTACTGTACATGATTAATTAATTCAGGCCAGCAGCATACCACCATGCATCCCACTGCTGGCTTGCTTCTGAAGCTAAGCAGGGTTGTGTTACAACACAGAGGCGGATGCAAGATGCAAGCAACGATGGTTTTAATGAATGTAGTTCACAGCAGCAACATGACAAACAGACTGTACTCAGAAGGAATCCGACCCAGGAACTCGGGCGCATCTTCCGATCATAACGTGCTGAGAAAACCAGGGGAGTGTGTCCGGATGAGTAGGAAGGAGCACAGCAGAGAATCCACACAAGAGAAGAGCACGGACACACGACACAACCTCAGAGAAGAAACAACGATCTGACAACAAGAAACACTGGTAACAGAACATATAAAGGGAAGATAAGTGGTTCCAGCTGGCGCAGACAATCAGGCCGAGATTGGGAAACCACGCCCACACAAACACTGGAGAGAGAGAGAGAGAGAGAGAGACGGAGGCAGTGGATTCATGAACCGTGACAATACCCCCCCCCCTAGGAACGCCTCTTGGCGTTCCCAGGCGAATTTACCTGTCGATTGAAATCATCGATAAGGGAGTGATCCAGAATGTCCCTAGCAGGTACCCAACTTCTCTCCTCCGGGCCGTAACCCTCCCAGTCCACCAGGTACTGGAATCCGCGTCCCCTCCTTCTAGAGTCCAAAATACGATTGACAGAAAAGGTGGTTTCCCCATCAACAAGTCGTGGCGGCGGGGGAACCGGGACCGGCGGGTTAATGCGTGCCTGAAACACAGGTTTTATTTTAGACACATGAAAGGTAGGATGAATTCTCCTATACGCCGGAGGAAGCTTGAGCCGGACCGCCACCGGACTAATGATCCTGGTGACTCTGAACGGGCCGATAAATTTTGGGGCAAGCTTGTTCGAAACGGATCGGAGTGGAATGTTCTTAGTAGAAAGCCACACTCTTTGGCCAACGACGTATACCGGAGGCTTCGACCGGTGGCGATCGGCCTTAGCCTTGGTGCGCGCCCCCACCCGGAGAAGAGTCTCACGGGCTCTGCTCCATGTGTGACGGCACCTCTGGATGAAAGCGTGAGCGGAGGGAACAGTGACCTCGGACTCCGTACTGGGAAAGATAGGTGGCTGGTAACCTAAACTACACTCAAACGGAGAGAGACCCGTGGCTGCCACTGGCAACGAATTGTGAGAGTACTCAACCATAGAGAGTTGTTGACTCCAGGAAGAGGGATTCTTAGAAACCAAACATCGCAACACTCTCTCCAAATCTTGGTTGGCCCTTTCCGTTTGACCGTTGCTCTGGGGATGAAACCCTGAAGACAGGCTGACACTCGCTCCCAGTAACCTACAAAACTCTTGCCAAAACTTGGACACAAATTGGGGCCCCGGTCAGAAACTACGTCCATCGGCAGGCCATGTAAGCGAAAGACGTGATCCACGACAGTTACCGCTGTCTCCTTGGCAGATGGTAATTTAGGCAAGGGAATAAAATGAGCCGCCTTCGAGAACCGGTCCACCACGGACAAAACAACCGTCTTGCCCTGGGAGGGCGGGAGGCCGGTAACAAAATCTAGCGCGATGTGGGACCAGGGTCTCGAAGGGACCGACAGCGGTTGGAGTAACCCATCTGGGGGTCGATTAGAAGTCTTCCCAGTGGCACAAACCGAGCAGGCCAAGACAAAACTGTGAATGTCACGAGCCATCAGTGGCCACCAAAAGCGTTGCTTAACCAAAAAGCTAGTGCGGCTGACTCCTGGATGACACGCTACGTTGGAGCAGTGCCCCCACTGAATAACATCGGACCGACACCCCTCCGGCACAAACAACCGATTAGGCGGGCAACCGGGCGGAGGCGTGACCCCCTCTAAGGCCGTTTTGACCCTCGATTCAACCTCCCATGTGAGTGTGGAGACCACTAGGGTCCCGGGTAGGATGCACTCGGGAGTGGATGGGCGTTCGGAATGGTCAAAAATGCGAGAAAGGGAATCGGGTTTGACATTCTTGGAACCCGGGCGATACGAGAGAGAGAAGTCAAAACGTCCGAAAAGAGTGCCCACCGCGCCTGCCTGGAGTTGAGTCGCTTGGCGGTTCTGATATACTCCAAATTCTTGTGATCGGTCCAAACTATAAAAGGTACCCCCGAACCCTCTAACCAATGGCGCCACTCCTCCAGTGCTAACTTCACTGCCAACAACTCTCTGTTGCCAATGTCGTAGTTGCGTTCCGCAGGTGATAACCGATGGGAAAGGAACGCGCAAGGGTGCATCTTGTCGTCAGAAGAGGAACGTTGGGAAAGTACCGCACCTACCCCCACCTCTGAAGCGTCCACCTCCACCACGAACTGACGCGAGGGATCGGGAGCTATGAGGATAGGAGCCGAAACAAAGCGGCTCTTGAGTTTGGCGAATGCAGCCTCGGCTGTATCGGACCACCTGAACGTCACTCTGGGAGAGGTTAAGGCGGTAAGAGGAGCGACTATCTGGCTAAAGTTGCGAACGAAACGCCGGTAGAAATTGGCGAATCCCAGAAACCTCTGTAGGGCCTTACGGGAATCTGGGCTTGGCCAATCCACCACAGCCTTAACCTTGTCGGGATCCATGCGAATACCTTCAGTCGAGACGATGTAACCTAGGAATGGAACGGATTGTGCATGAAAAATGCATTTCTCCGCCTTGACAAAAAGTCCATTCTCCAACAACCTCTGAAGCACTCGTCTGACGTGTTGAGCGTGTTCCTGGAGAGAAGAAGAAAAATCAGTATGTCATCCAGGTAAACATATATGAACTGATCAATCATATCTCTCAGCACGTCATTGACGAGTGCCTGGAAAACCGCTGGGGAGTTGGATAGCCCAAAAGGCATGACCAAATATTCGAAGTGCCCTCTGGGGGTGTTAAACGCGTCTTCCATTCGTCCCCCTCCCTTATGCGAACCAAATGATATGCATTACGTAAATCCAACTTAGTGAACACGGATGCTCCCTGTAACCTTTCAAAGGCGGAGGACATCAACGGTAAGGGATAGGTATTCTTCACTGTGATGTTATTCAACCCACGGTAATCAATGCAAGGACGCAGAGATCCGTCCTTCTTCCCCACAAAGAAGAACCCCGCCCCCGCTGGAGAAGAGGAAGGACGAATGAATTTAGATGCCAGAGAACCAGAGATGTATCTCTCCATAGCCTCCCTCTCAGGAACAGAAAGTGAATATAACTTGCCTTTAGGCGGAGACTCACCTGGCAATAATTCTATTGCACAGTCATAGGGACGATGCGGAGGAAGGGAAGCAGCACGGGACTTACTGAACACCTCCTTCAGGTCGAGGTATTCAACGGGCACGTTAGACAAATCCACTGCCTCCTCTAGAAACACAGAATCAGACACAGACGAACAAGCAGACACTAAACAGGACTCAAGACACTTGTTACTCCACATAGATATAGAGTTATGACCCCAGTCAACTCTGGGGTTGTGTTGGGTGAGCCAAGGGTGGCCGAGAACTAATGGTGCAAGGGGTGAGTCCATGAGTAGGAATGATAGTGTCTCAGTGTGATTGCCAGAAGTGATGAGTGTGATAGGTTCAGTGGTGTGAGAAATGTTGGGGAGTTCTTGACCATTGAGAGCGTTGACGGATATCTTGTGCGTGAGTGAGGTGATAGGGATCTGGAGTTTGTGAGCGAGCTTGAAGTCCATGAAATTACCCTCTGCTCCTGAGTCCAGTAGGGCTTGGGTGTCGTGCGTGTGGGTGGTCCATCTTAGTCTTACCGGGAGGAGAGTAGATGATGAGGTCTTCTCTGTGGTGACACCACCCGATAGTAGCCTCATGTTTACTACCGGGCCTGATCTTTTATCGGGCAGGAGTGGATAAAGTGGCCCGCTCTACCACAGTAGAGACAGAGTCCTTGGGATCTCCGCCTCTCCCTCTCTTCCCGGGAGAGGCGAGCTCTCCCCAGCTGCATGGGTTCGTGAGCGGAAGCTGAACTGGCCGTGTTCCCGACGCTGGCATGCCAGCCCTCCGTGTCGTTATACGGTCTGTTAGGGCATGCTCGGCGGCCAATACGACTCAGACGAGCGTCGACCCTCAGGGCTAGTTCCACTAGTCCATTTAAACTCCTGGGAAGGTCCAGAACATAAATCTCCTTCTGGATCCGGTCCTCCAGCCCATGCAGGAACATGTCCCACTGCGCCTCCTCGTTCCACTGACACTCAGCAGCCAGAGTGCGGAATTGGATGGAGTATTCCGATACTGAATGGTCTCCTTGGCGAAGGTCAGCGAGTAGTCTGGCCGTCTCCTACCCGCCACGGCCCGATCGAAGACCCTTCTCATCTCCTCGGAGAGTGTCTGGAAAGAGGTGCAGCATGGGTCCTGGTTCGCCCACACCGCCGTTCCCCAGAGAGACGCTTTGCCTGATAGCAGTGTGAGTACGAATGCTACCTTAGACTGTTCACGGTTGAAGGTCCGTGGCTGCAACGAGAAATGCATGGAACATCTCGTAAGAAAGGCTCTGCAATAGTCAGGATCACCTGAATAACCCTCTGGTGTCGGTAGCCGTGGCTCTAGCTGGGAATCCGGCTCTGGCGGGGCGGGTTGAACTGCCGGTGTAGGTGTCGCAGCGGAACCCCTCAGATGTTGCAATTGTTGGGTCAGCTGGGATACCTGCGTCGAAAGGGCTTGTACTGCCCGACCTGTGCTGGAGATGTTCTCCTCTTGTTGATCCATTCTCGTGATACTGCGGGAAAGGAATTCGGTCAGACTCGTTGAACTCGCTGCATCCATGGTCTGGTCAGATCGTTCTGTTACAACACAGAGGCGGATGCAAGATGCAAGCAACGATGGTTTTAATGAATGTAGTTCACAGCAGCAACATGACAAACAGACTGTACTCAGAAGGAATCCGACCCAGGAACTCGGGCGCATCTTCCGATCATAACGTGCTGAGAAAACCCGGGGAGTGTGTCCGGATGAGTAGGAAGGAGCACAGCAGAGAATCCACACAAGAGAAGAGCACGGACACACGACACAACCTCAGAGAAGAAACAACGATCTGACAACAAGAAACACTGGTAACAGAACATATAAAGGGAAGATAAGTGGTTCCAGCTGGCGCAGACAATCAGGCCGAGATTGGGAAACCACGCCCACACAAACACTGGAGAGAGAGAGAGAGAGACGGAGGCAGTGGATTCATGAACCGTGACAGGTTGTCCCTGGATGGGAGACCAGATGCTGCTGGAAGTGGTGATGGAGGGCCAGTAGGAGGCACTCTTTCCTCTGGTCTAAATATCACAATTCCCCAGGGCAGTGATTGGGGACATGACCTGATTCAGTGTGTTATCTTTCGGATGGGAATTTAAATGGACTCTCTGAGGTCACTAAAGTTCCCGTAGCACTTATCATAAGAGAAGGGGTGTTAACCCTGGAGGGGCTGGCTAAATTCCCAATCTGGCCCTCACACCATCCCGGTTATGTTGACCAGGGGAATATTTTTTGTAAGATCTAAAGGAAAATAAATCATATTTTTGTTCCACCACTATAATCAGTCAGTTCTTCAATCAGTCATTAAGTCAGTCAGTTTTTCAGTCAGTGTTGATGTGAGTCTATTACCTCTTGTTATCTGGACTGAACAGACAGTCAGTCAGACAGTCAGTCAGTGTTGATGTGAGTCTATTTCCTATTCTGGACTGGAACTGAATTTCAGACAGAAAAAGAGAGGAAAAGGGGAAGAGAGAAGAGGAGGGTGGAGAGGGGGTGGTGGGAGAAACAGAGAGAGAGAGAGAGAGAAGGAGGGAGGTGGGAGAAACAGAGAGAGAGAGAAGGAGGGAGGGGGAGAAACAGAGAGAGAGAGAAGGAGGGAGGGGGAGAAACAGAGAGAGAGAGAGAGAGAGGGAGGGTGAGAAACAGAGAGAGAGAGAGGGGGAGAGGGGGAGAAACAGAGAGAGAGACAAGGAGGGAGGTGGGAGAAACAGAGAGAGAGAGAGAGAGAGAGAAGGAGGGAGGGGAGAAACAGAGAGAGAGAGAGAGAGAAGGAGGGAGGTGGGAGAAACAGACAGAGAGAGAGAGGAGGGTGGTGGGAGAAACAGAGAGAGAGAGAGAAGGAGAGAGACAAGGAGGGAGGTGGGAGAAACAGAGAGAGAGAGAGAGAGAGAGAGAGGAGGGAGGTGGGAGAAACAGAGAGAGAGAGAGAAGGAGGGAGGTGGGAGAAACAGAGAGAGAGAGAGACAGAATTGGGGAGAGAGGAGAAGCAGAGAGACAGAGAGGGGGAGAATGAAACCTTTATGACAGTAGACAGGAGTGAAGTTGCTTAGCAACCTTTGGCCTTGACGACAGGAAATGGGACTAAAACCAGAAAACATCCATATATCACACACAGACACACACGCGCACACACACACACACGCACCCCTAAAACACCACGCACAGTGCCCCTGCGATTGTTCTCAGATTAGTGTAGATTACAGTAGTTATGTCAGAATCATAATAATCTGGATTAAATAAGAGTGTAGGGTCGTAATCTAGAATAGTCTGACTGTTTTAACATTAATGGACCCCAGACCGTATAAAACACACACACACACACACACACACACACACACACACACACACACACACACACACACACACACACACACACACACACACACACACAGTAGGACAGGAAGGTTTTCATTCTGTGGAAGTGTTTCTCTGGTGGGTTATAATCTGTTCTGTCTCCTCTCACAGCCTGACCCCTGACCCCTGACCTTAACCTGCTGGGGTGGTCCAATAGACTGAAGGTTTAACTACAGGACACCATTAGATTGTATAACATATACACCTACCTTGCCTTACCACCTTGAGAGAGAGAGAGGGACAACCCATAACACTGTGGCCATTACACTGTGCCTGGTCATAACACTGTGGTCATAAAATTGGGCCTGGTCATAACACTGTGGCCATTACACTGTGCCTGGTCATAACACTGTGCCTGGTCATAACACTGTGGTCATAACACTGTGGTCATAACACTGTGGTCATAACACTGTGGTCATAACACTGTGCCTGGTCATAACACTGTGGCCATAACACTGAGGACATAACACTGTGGTCATAACACTGTTGTCATAACACTGTGGACATAACACTGTGGTCATAACACTGTGGACATAACACTGTGGTCATAACACTGTGGTCATAACACTGTGGTCATAACACTGTGGCTGGTCATAACACTGAGGACATAACACTGTGGTCATAACACTGTGGTCATAACACTGTGGCTGGTCATAACACTGTGGCCATAACACTGTGGTCATAACACTGTGGTCATAACACTGAGGACATAACACTGTGGTCATAACACTGTGGACATAACACTGTGGCTGGTCATAACACTGTGCCTGGTCATAACACTGTGGCCATAACACTGTGGTCATAACACTGTTGTCATAACACTGTGGCCATGACACTGGGCCTGGTCATAACACTGTGGTCATAACACTGTTGTCATAACACTGTGCCTGGACATAACACTGTGGCCATAACACTGAGGACATAACACTGTGGTCATAACACTGTTGTCATAACACTGTGGCTGGTCATAACACTGTGGCCATAACACTGTGGTCATAACACTGTGGTCATAACACTGTGGTCATAACACTGTGGCCATAACACTGTGGTCATAACACTGTGGTCATAACACTGTGGCCATAACACTGTGGTCATAACACTGTGGACATAACACTGTGGCTGGTCATAACACTGTGGTCATAACACTGTGGACATAACACTGTGGCCATAACACTGTGGTCATAACACTGTGGTCATAACACTGTGGCCATAACACTGTGGTCATAACACTGTGGTCATAACACTGTGCCTGATCATAACACTGTGGTCATAACACTGTGCCTGGTCATAACACTGTGGTCATAACACTGTGGCCATAACACTGTGGTCATAACACTGTGGCCATAACACTGTGGTCATAACACTGTGGCCATAACACTGGGGCCATAACACTGTGGAAATAACACTGTGGCCATAACACTGTGCCTGGTCATAACACTGTGCCTGGTCATAACACTGTGGTCATAACACTGTAGTCATAACACTGTGGTCATAACACTGTGGTCATAACACTGTGGTCATAACACTGTGCCTGGTCATAACACTGTGCCTGGTCATAACACTGTGGTCATAACACTGTGGTCATAACACTGTGGTCATAACACTGTGCCTGGTCATAACACTGTGCCTGGACATAACACTGTGCCTGGACATAACACTGTGGACATAACCCTGTGGCTGGTCATAACACTGTGGTCATAACACTGTGGACATAACACTGTGGTCATAACACTGTGGTCATAACACTGTGGACATAACACTGTGGTCATAACACTGGGGTCATAACACTGTGGTCATAACACTGGGGTCATAACACTGGGGTCATAACACTGTGGTCATAACACTGTGGTCATAACACTGTGGTCATAACACTGGGGTCATAACACTGTGGTCATAACACTGTGGACATAACACTGTGGACATAACACTGTGGTCATAACACTGTGGACATAACACTGTGGTCATAACACTGTGCCTGGTCATAACACTGTGGTCATAACACTGTGGTCATAACACTGTGCCTGGTCATAACACTGTGCCTGGACATAACACTGTGGTCATAACACTGTGGTCATAACACTGTGGTCATAACACTGTGGCCATAACACTGTGGACATAACACTGTGGCCATAACACTGTGGATGGTCATAACACTGTGGTCATAACACTGTGCCTGGTCATAACACTGTGCCTGGTCATAACACTGTGGTCATAACACTGTGGTCATAACACTGTGGCCATATGACTGTGGTCATAACACTGTGGCCATAGCACTGGGGCCATAACACTGTGGACATAACACTGTGCCTGGTCATAACACTGTGCCTGGTCATAACACTGTGCCTGGTCATAACACTGTGCCTGGACATAACACTGTGGTCATAACACTGTGGTCATAACACTGTGGTCATAACACTGTGGTCATAACACTGTGGACATAACACTGTGGCCATAACACTGTGGATGGTCATAACACTGTGGTCATAACACTGTGCCTGGTCATAACACTGTGCCTGGTCATAACACTGTGGTCATAACACTGTGGTCATAACACTGTGGTCATAACACTGTGGTCATAACACTGTGGCCATAACACTGTGGCCATAACACTGTGGACATAACACTGTGGCCATAACACTGGGCCTGGTCATAACACTGTGGCCATAACACTGTGGTCATAACACTGTGGTCATAACACTGTGGTCATAACACTGTGCCTGGTCATAACACTGTGGTCATAACACTGTGGTCATAACACTGGGCCTGGTCATAACACTGGGCCTGGTCATAACACTGGGCCTGGTCATAACACTGGGCCTGGTCATAACACTGTGGTCATAACACTAGGCCTGGTCATAACACGGGGCCTGGTCATAACACTGTGGCTGGTCATAACACTGTGGTCATAACACTGTGGTCATAACACTGTGGTCATAACACTGTGGGCATAACACTGTGGACATAACACTGTGCCTGGTCATAACACTGTGGTCATAACACTGTGGTCATAACACTGTGGTCATAACACTGTGGTCATAACACTGTGGCTGGACATAACACTGTGGCTGGTCATAACACTGTGGTCATAACACTGTGCCTGGTCATAACACTGTGGCTGGTCATAACACTGTGCCTGGTCATAACACTGTGGTCATAACACTGTGGTCATAACACTGTGCCTGGTCATAACACTGTGGCTGGTCATAACACTGTGCCTGGTCATAACACTGTGGTCATAACACTGTGGCTGGTCATAACACTGTGCCTGGTCATAACACTGTGGTCATAACACTGTGGTCATAACACTGGGGTCATAACACTGGGGTCATAACATTGTGCCTGGTCATAACACTGTGCCTGGTCATAACACTGTGCCTGGTCATAACACTGTGGCTGGTCATAACACTGTGCCTGGTCATAACACTGTGGTCATAACACTGTGGCTGGTCATAACACTGTGCCTGGTCATAACACTGTGGTCATAACACTGTGGTCATAACACTGGGGTCATAACACTGGGGTCATAACATTGTGCCTGGTCATAACACTGTGCCTGGTCATAACACTGTGCCTGGTCATAACACTGTGGTCATAACACTGGGCCTGGTCATAACACTGTGGATGGTCATAACACTGTGCTTGGTCATAACACTGGGCCTGGTCATAACACTGGGCCTGGTCATAACACTGGGGTCATAACATTGTGCCTGGTCATAACACGGTGCCTGGTCATAACACTGTGCCTGGTCATAACACTGTGGTCATAACACTGGGCCTGGTCATAACACTGTGGATGGTCATAACACTGTGCTTGGTCATAACACTGGGCCTGGTCATAACACTGGGCCTGGTCATAAGACTGTGGTCATAACACTGTGGTCATAACACTGTGGTCATAACACTAGGGTCATAACACTGTGGCTGGTCATAACACTGTGCCTGGTCATAACACTGTGCCTGGTCATAACACTGGGGTCATAACACTGGGGTCATAACATTGTGCCTGGTCATAACACTGTGCCTGGTCATAACACTGTGCCTGGTCATAACACTGTGGTCATAACACTGGGCCTGGTCATAACACTGTGGATGGTCATAACACTGTGCCTGGTCATAACACTGGGCCTGGTCATAACACTGGGCCTGGTCATAACACTGGGCCTGGTCATAACACTGTGGTCATAACACTGTGGTCATAACACTGGGCCTGGTCATTACACTGGGCCTGGTCATAACACTGGGCCTGGTCATAACACTGGGCCTGGTCATAACACTGTGGTCATAACACTGGGCCTGGTCATAACACTGGGCCTGGTCATAACACTGGGCCTGGTCATAACACTGTGGTCATAACACTGTGGTCATAACACTGTGGTCATAACACTGTGGTCATAACACTGTGGCCATAACACTGTGGCCATAACACTGTGGCTGGTCATAACACTGTGCCTGGTCATAACACTGTGCCTGGTCATAACACTGGGGTCATAACACTGGGGTCATAACATTGTGCCTGGTCATAACACTGTGCCTGGTCATAACACTGTGCCTGGTCATAACACTGTGGTCATAACACTGGGCCTGGTCATAACACTGTGGATGGTCATAACACTGTGCCTGGTCATAACACTGGGCCTGGTCATAACACTGGGCCTGGTCATAACACTGGGCCTGGTCATAACACTGTTGTCATAACACTGTGGTCATAACACTGGGCCTGGTCATAACACTGGGCCTGGTCATAACACTGGGCCTGGTCATAACACTGGGCCTGGTCATAACACTGTGGTCATAACACTGTGCCTGGTCATAACACTGTGCCTGGACATAACACTGTGGTCATAACACTGTGGTCATAACACTGTGGTCATAACACTGTGGTCATAACACTGTGGTCATAACACTGTGGCCATAACACTGTGGCCATAACACTGTGGATGGTCATAACACTGTGGTCATAACACTGTGCCTGGTCATAACACTGTGCCTGGTCATAACACTGTGGTCATAACACTGTGGTCATAACACTGTGGCCATAACACTGTGGTCATAACACTGTGGCCATAGCACTGGGGCCATAACACTGTGGACATAACACTGTGGCCATAACACTGGGCCTGGTCATAACACTGTGGCCATAACACTGTGGTCATAACACTGTGGTCATAACACTGTGGTCATAACACTGTGCCTGGTCATAACACTGTGGTCATAACACTGGGCCTGGTCATAACACTGGGCCTGGTCATAACACTGTGGTCATAACACTAGGCCTGGTCATAACACGGGGCCTGGTCATAACACTGTGGCTGGTCATAACACTGTGGTCATAACACTGTGGACATAACACTGTGGTCATAACACTGTGGACATAACACTGTGGCCATAACACTGGGCCTGGTCATAACACTGTGGACATAACACTGTGGTCATAACACTGTGGTCATAACACTGTGGTCATAACACTGTGGTCATAACACTGTGGTCATAACACTGTGGTCATAACACTGTGGTCATAACACTGTGCCTGGACATAACACTGTGGCTGGACATAACACTGTGGCTGGTCATAACACTGTGGTCATAACACTGTGGTCATAACACTGTGGTCATAACACTGTGGTCATAACACTGTGGTCATAACACTGTGGTCATAACACTGTGGCTGGTCATAACACTGTGCCTGATCATAACACTGTGGCTGGTCATAACACTGTGGTCATAACACTGTGGTCATAACACTGGGGTCATAACACTGGGGTCATAACATTGTGCCTGGTCATAACACTGTGCCTGGTCATAACACTGTGGTCATAACACTGGGCCTGGTCATAACACTGTGGATGGTCATAACACTGTGCTTGGTCATAACACTGGGCCTGGTCATAACACTGGGCCTGGTCATAACACTGGGGTCATAACATTGTGCCTGGTCATAACACTGTGCCTGGTCATAACACTGTGCCTGGTCATAACACTGTGGTCATAACACTGGGCCTGGTCATAACACTGTGGATGGTCATAACACTGTGCTTGGTCATAACACTGGGCCTGGTCATAACACTGGGCCTGGTCATAAGACTGTGGTCATAACACTGTGGTCATAACACTGTGGTCATAACACTGGGGTCATAACACTGTGGCTGGTCATAACACTGTGCCTGGTCATAACACTGTGGTCATAACACTGGGGTCATAACACTGGGGTCATAACATTGTGCCTGGTCATAACACTGTGGCCATAACACTGTGGTCATAACACTGTGGTCATAACACTGTGGTCATAACACTGTGCCTGGTCATAACACTGTGGTCATAACACTGTGGTCATAACACTGGGCCTGGTCATAACACTGGGCCTGGTCATAACACTGTGGTCATAACACTAGGCCTGGTCATAACACGGGGCCTGGTCATAACACTGTGGCTGGTCATAACACTGTGGTCATAACACTGTGGTCATAACACTGTGGACATAACACTGTGGCCATAACACTGTGGTCATAACACTGTGGTCATAACACTGTGGTCATAACACTGTGGTCATAACACTGTGCCTGGTCATAACACTGTGCCTGGACATAACACTGTGGCTGGACATAACACTGTGGCTGGTCATAACACTGTGGTCATAACACTGTGGTCAAAACACTGGGGTCATAACACTGTGGCTGGTCATAACACTGTGCCTGATCATAACACTGTGGCTGGTCATAACACTGTGGTCATAACACTGTGGTCATAACACTGGGGTCATAACACTGGGGTCATAACATTGTGCCTGGTCATAACACTGTGCCTGGTCATAACACTGTGCCTGGTCATAACACTGTGGTCATAACACTGGGCCTGGTCATAACACTGTGGATGGTCATAACACTGTGCTTGGTCATAACACTGGGCCTGGTCATAACACTGGGCCTGGTCATAACACTGGGGTCATAACATTGTGCCTGGTCATAACACTGTGCCTGGTCATAACACTGTGCCTGGTCATAACACTGTGGTCATAACACTGGGCCTGGTCATAAAACAGTGGATGGTCATAACACTGTGCTTGGTCATAACACTGGGCCTGGTCATAACACTGGGCCTGGTCATAAGACTGTGGTCATAACACTGTGGTCATAACACTGTGGTCATAACACTGGGGTCATAACACTGTGGCTGGTCATAACACTGTGCCTGGTCATAACACTGTGGTCATAACACTGGGGTCATAACACTGGGGTCATAACATTGTGCCTGGTCATAACACTGTGCCTGGTCATAACATTGTGCCTGGTCATAACACTGTGGTCATAACACTGGGCCTGGTCATAACACTGTGGATGGTCATAACACTGTGCCTGGTCATAACACTGGGCCTGGTCATAACACTGGGCCTGGTCATAACACTGGGCCTGGTCATAACACTGTGGTCATAACACTGTGGTCATAACACTGGGCCTGGTCATAACACTGGGCCTGGTCATAACACTGGGCCTGGTCATAACACTGGGCCTGGTCATAACACTGTGGTCATAACACTGTGCCTGGTCATAACACTGTGCCTGGTCATAACACTGGGCCTGGTCATAACACTGTGGTCATAACACTGGGCCTGGTCATAACACTGGGCCTGGTCATAACACTGGGCCTGGTCATAACACTGTGGTCATAACACTAGGCCTGGTCATAACACGGGGCCTGGTCATAACACTGTGGCTGGTCATAACACTGTGGTCATAACACTGTGGTCATAACACTGTGGTCATAACACTGTGCCTGGTCATAACACTGTGCCTGGTCATAACACTGTGGTCATAACACTGTGGTCATAACACTGTGGTCATAACACTGTGGACATAACACTGTGGTCATAACACTGTGGTCATAACACTGTGGTCATAACACTGTGCCTGGTCATAACACTGTGGTCATAACACTGTGGCTGGTCATAACACTGTGGTCATAACACTGTGGTCATAACACTGTGGCCATAACACTGTGCCTGGTCATAACACTGTTGTCATAACACTGTGGCTGGTCATAACACTGTGGTCATAACACTGTGGTCATAACACTGTGGTCATAACACTGTGCCTGGTCATAACACTGTGCCTGGTCATAACACTGTGGTCATAACACTGTAGTCATAACACTGTGGTCATAACACTGTGGTCATAACACTGTGCCTGGTCATAACACTGTGGTCATAACACTGTGGTCATAACACTGTGCCTGGTCATAACACTGTGGTCATAACACTGTGGCTGGTCATAACACTGTGGTCATAACACTGTGGTCATAACACTGTGGCCATAACACTGTGCCTGGTCATAACACTGTTGTCATAACACTGTGGCTGGTCATAACACTGTGGTCATTACACTGTGGTCATAACACTGTGGTCATAACACTGTGCCTGGTCATAACACTGTGCCTGGTCATAACACTGTGCCTGGACATAACACTGTGGACATAACCCTGTGGCTGGTCATAACACTGTGGTCATAACACTGTGGTCATAACACTGTGGACATAACACTGTGGTCATAACACTGTGGTCATAACACTGTGGCTGGTCATAACACTGTGGACATAACACTGTGGACATAACACTGTGGACATAACACTGTGGTCATAACACTGTGGCCATAACACTGTGGCCATAACACTGTGGACATAACACTGTGGACATAACACTGTGCCTGGTCATAACACTGTGCCTGGTCATAACACTGTGCCTGGTCATAACACTGTGCCTGGACATAACACTGTGGTCATAACACTGTGGACATAACACAGTGGTCATAACACTGTGGACATAACAATGTGGACATAACAATGTGGACATAACACTGTGGCCATAACACTGTGGCTGGTCATAACACTGTGGTCATAACACTGTGGTCATAACACTGTGGTCATAACACTGTGCCTGGTCATAACACTGTGGTCATAACACTGTGGCTGGTCATAACACTGTGGTCATAACACTGTGGTCATAACACTGTGGCCATAACACTGTGGCCATAACACTGTGGTCATAACACTGTGCCTGGTCATAACACTGTGGACATAACACTGTGGTCATAACACTTTGGCTGGTCATAACACTGTGGTCATAACACTGTGGCTGGTCATAACACTGTGGACATAACACTGTGCCTGGTCATAACACTGTGGACATAACACTGTGGTCATAACACTGTGGACATAACACTGTGGCCATAACACTGTGGTCATAACACTGTGGTCATAACACTGTGGCCATAACACTGTGGTCATAACACTGTGGTCATAACACTGTGCCTGGTCATAACACTGTGCCTGGTCATAACACTGTGGTCATAACACTGTGCCTGGTCATAACACTGTGGGCATAACACTGTGGCCATAACACTGTGGTCATAACACTGTGGCCATAACACTGTGGTCATAACACTGTGGCCATAACACCAGGGCCATAACACTGTGGACATAACACTGTGGTCATAACACTGTAGTCATAACACTGTGGTCATAACACTGTGGTCATAACACTGTGGTCATAACACTGTGCCTGGTCATAACACTGTGCCTGGACATAACACTGTGGACATAACACTGTGGCTGGACATAACACTGTGGTCATAACACTGTGGTCATAACACTGTGGTCATAACACTGTGGTCAAACACTGTGCCTGGTCATAACACTGTGGTCATAACACTGTGCCTGGTCATAACACTGTGGTCATAACACTGTGGTCAAAACACTGGGGTCATAACACTGTGGCTGGTCATAACACTGTGCCTGATCATAACACTGTGGCTGGTCATAACACTGTGGTCATAACACTGTGGTCATAACACTGGGGTCATAACACTGGGGTCATAACATTGTGCCTGGTCATAACACTGTGCCTGGTCATAACACTGTGCCTGGTCATAACACTGTGGTCATAACACTGGGCCTGGTCATAACACTGTGGATGGTCATAACACTGTGCTGGTCATAACACTGGGCCTGGTCATAACACTGGGCCTGGTCATAACACTGGGGTCATAACATTGTGCCTGGTCATAACACTGTGCCTGGTCATAACACTGTGCCTGGTCATAACACTGTGGTCATAACACTGGGCCTGGTCATAAAACAGTGGATGGTCATAACACTGTGCTTGGTCATAACACTGGGCCTGGTCATAACACTGGGCCTGGTCATAAGACTGTGGTCATAACACTGTGGTCATAACACTGTGGTCATAACACTGGGGTCATAACACTGTGGCTGGTCATAACACTGTGCCTGGTCATAACACTGTGGTCATAACACTGGGGTCATAACACTGGGGTCATAACATTGTGCCTGGTCATAACACTGTGCCTGGTCATAACATTGTGCCTGGTCATAACACTGTGCTTGGTCATAACACTGGGCCTGGTCATAACACTGGGCCTGGTCATAACACTGGGGTCATAACATTGTGCCTGGTCATAACACTGTGCCTGGTCATAACACTGTGCCTGGTCATAACACTGTGGTCATAACACTGGGCCTGGTCATAAAACAGTGGATGGTCATAACACTGTGCTTGGTCATAACACTGGGCCTGGTCATAACACTGGGCCTGGTCATAAGACTGTGGTCATAACACTGTGGTCATAACACTGTGGTCATAACACTGGGGTCATAACACTGTGGCTGGTCATAACACTGTGCCTGGTCATAACACTGTGGTCATAACACTGGGGTCATAACACTGGGGTCATAACATTGTGCCTGGTCATAACACTGTGCCTGGTCATAACATTGTGCCTGGTCATAACACTGTGGTCATAACACTGGGCCTGGTCATAACACTGTGGATGGTCATAACACTGTGCCTGGTCATAACACTGGGCCTGGTCATAACACTGGGCCTGGTCATAACACTGGGCCTGGTCATAACACTGTGGTCATAACACTGTGGTCATAACACTGGGCCTGGTCATAACACTGGGCCTGGTCATAACACTGGGCCTGGTCATAACACTGGGCCTGGTCATAACACTGTGGTCATAACACTGTGCCTGGTCATAACACTGTGCCTGGTCATAACACTGGGCCTGGTCATAACACTGTGGTCATAACACTGGGCCTGGTCATAACACTGGGCCTGGTCATAACACTGGGCCTGGTCATAACACTGTGGTCATAACACTGGCCTGGTCATAACACTGGGCCTGGTCATAACACTGTGGCTGGTCATAACACTGTGGTCATAACACTGTGGTCATAACACTGGGCATAACTGTGCCTGGTCATAACACTGTGCCTGGTCATAACACTGTGGTCATAACACTGTGGTCATAACACTGTGGTCATAACACTGTGGTCATAACACTGTGCCTGGTCATAACACTGTGGTCATAACACTGTGGTCATAACACTGTGCCTGGTCATAACACTGTGGTCATAACACCGTGGCTGGTCATGACACTGTGGTCATAACACTGTGGTCATAACACTGTGGCCATAACACTGTGGCCATAACACTGTGGTCATAACACTGTGGCTGGTCATAACACTGTGGTCATAACACTGTGGTCATAACACTGTGGTCATAACACTGTGCCTGGTCATAACACTGTGCCTGGTCATAACACTGTGGTCATAACACTGTAGTCATAACACTGTGGTCATAACACTGTGGTCATAACACTGTGGTCATAACACTGTGGTCATAACACTGTGGTCATAACACTGTGCCTGGTCATAACACTGTGGTCATAACACTGTGGCTGGTCATAACACTGTGGTCATAACACTGTGGTCATAACACTGTGGCCACTGTGGGTCATAACACTGTTGTCATAACACTGTGGCTGGTCATAACACTGTGGTCATAACACTGTGGTCATAACACTGTGCCTGGTCATAACACTGTGGGTCATAACACTGTGGTCATAACACTGTGGGACATAACACTGTGGACATAACACTGTGGCTGGTCATAACACTGTGGTCATAACACTGTGGACATAACACTGTGGACATAACACTGTGGTCATAACACTGTGGACATAACACTGTGGTGGTCATAACACTGTGGACATAACACTGTGGACATAACACTGTGGCATAACACTGTGGTCATAACACTGTGGACATAACACTGTGGCCATAACACTGGGACATAACACTGTGGTCATAACACTGTGGTCATAACACTGTGGTCATAACACTGTGGGTCATAACACTGTGCCTGGACATAACACTGTGGACATAACACTGTGGCTGTGGACATAACACTGTGGTCATAACACTGTGGCCATAACACTGTGGTCATAACACTGTGGACATAACACTGTGGTCATAACACTGTGGTCATAACACTGTGGTCATAACACTGGGTCATAACACTGTGCCTGTCATAACACTGTGGTCATAACACTGTGGACATAACACTGTGGTCATAACACTGTGGTCATAACACTGTGGTCATAACACTGTGGTCATAACACTGTGGACATAACACTGTGGACATAACACTGTGGTCATAACACTGTGGTCATAACACTGTGGTCATAACACTGTGGTCATAACACTGTGGTCATAACACTGTGGACATAACACTGTGGTCATAACACTGTGGACATAACACTGTGGACATAACACTGTGGACATAACACTGTGGGCATAACACTGTGGTCATAACACTGTGGACATAACACTGTGGCATAACACTGTGGTCATAACACTGTGGCATAACACTGTGGCCATAACACTGTGGTCATAACACTGGACATAACACTGTGGACATAACACTGTGCCTGGTCATAACACTGTCATAACACTGTGGTCATAACACTGTGGGTCATAACACTGTGGTCATAACACTGTGGACATAACACTGTGGTCATAACACTGTGGCCATAACACTGTGGTCATAACACTGTGCCCATGGACATAACACTGTGGACATAACACTGGGCCTGGTCATAACACTATGGTCATAACACTGTGCCTGGTCATAACACTGTGGTCATAACACTGTGGTCATAACACTGTGCCTGGTCATAACACTGTGGTCATAACACTGTGGTCATAACACTGTGGTCATAACACTGTGCCTGGTCATAACACTGTGGACATAACACTGTGGTCATAACACTGTGGTCATAACACTGGGGTCATAACACTGTGGTCATAACACTGTGGTCATAACACTGTGGTCATAACACTGTGGTCATAACACTGTGCCTGGTCATAACACTGTGGACATAACACTGTGGTCATAACACTGTGGTCATAACACTGTGGTCATAACACTGGGGTCATAACACTGTGGCCATAACACTGTGGGTCATAACACTGTGCCTGGTCATAACACTGTGGTCATAACACTGTGGTCATAACACTGGGCCTGGTCACTGTGCCTGGTCATAACACTGTGCCTGGTCATAACACTGTGCCTGGCATAACACTGGTCATAACACTGTGGCTGGCATAACACTGGTCATAACACTGGTCATAACACTGTTGTCATAACACTGTGGACATAACACTGGGCCTGGTCATAACACTGTGCCTGGTCATAACACTGGGCCTGGTCATAACACTGTGCCTGGTCATAACACTGGGCCTGGTCATAACACTGGGCCTGGTCATAACACTGGGCCTGGTCATAACACTGGGCCTGGTGGTCATAACACTGTGCCTGGTCATAACTGGACTGGTCATAACACTGGGCCATCACTAACACTGGGCCTGGTCATAACACTGGGACATAACTGGTCATAACACTGGGCCTGGTCATAACACTGTGGACATAACACTGTGGTCATAACACTGTGGTCATAACACTGTGGACAACACTGTGGACATAACACTGTTGACATAACACTGTGGTCCACTGGTCATAACACTGTGGTCATAACACTGTGGTGGACATAACACTGTGGCCTGGTCATTACACTGGGCCTGGTCATAACACTGTGGACATAACAATGTGGTAACAATGTGGACATAACACTGTGGCCTGGTCATAACACTGGGCCACTGGTCATAACACTGTGGCATAACACTGTGGTCATAACACTGGGCCTGGTCATAACACTGTGGTCCTGTGCCTGGTCATAACACTGTGGTCATAACACTGGGCCTGGTCATAACACTGGGCCTGGTCATAACACTGTGGTCATAACACTGTGGTCATAACACTGGGCCTGGTCATAACACTGGGCCTGGTCATAACACTGTGGTCATACCACTGGGCCTGGTCATAACACTGGGCCTGGTCATAACACTGGGCCTGGTCATAACACTGGGCACTGGTGGTCATAACACTGGGCCTGGTCATGGTCATAACACTGTGGTCATAACACTGGGCCTGGTCATAACACTGGGCCTGGTCATAACACTGGGCCTGGTCATAACACTGGGCCTGGTCATAACACTGGGCCTGGTCATAACACTGGGCCTGGTCATAACACTGGGCCTGGTCATAACACTGTGGTCATAACACTGGGCCTGGTCATAACACTGGGCCTGGTCATAACACTGGCCTGGTCATAACACTGGGCCTGGTCATAACACTGGGCCTGGTCATAACACTGGGCCTGGTCATACCACTGGGCCTGGTCATAACACTGTGGCCTGGTCATAACACTGGGCCTGGTCATAACACTGGGCCTGGTCATAACACTGGGCCTGGTCATAACACTGGGCCTGGTCATAACACTGGGCCTGGTCATACCACTGGGCCTGGTCATAACACTGGGCCTGGTCATAACACTGGGCCTGGTCATAACACTGGGCCTGGTCATAACACTGGGCCTGGTCATAACACTGGGCCTGGTCATAACACTGGGCCTGGTCATAACACTGGGCCTGGTCATAACACTGTGGTCATAACACTGGGCCTGGTCATAACACTGGGCCTGGTCATAACACTGGGCCTGGTCATAACACTGGGCCTGGGTCATAACACTGGGCCTGGGCCTCATAACACTGGGCCTGGTCATAACACTGGGCCTGGTCATAACACTGGGCCTGGTCATAACACTGGGTCATAACCTGGTCATAACACTGGGCCTGGTCATAACACTGTGGTCATAACACTGGGCCTGGGTCATAACACTGGGCCTGGTCATAACACTGGGTCATAACACTGGGTCATAACTGTGGTCATAACACTGGGCCTGGTCATAACACTGGGCCTGGTCATAACACTGGGCCTGGTCATAACACTG
Source organism: Oncorhynchus masou masou (assembly GCF_036934945.1). Classification (NCBI taxonomy): domain Eukaryota; kingdom Metazoa; phylum Chordata; class Actinopteri; order Salmoniformes; family Salmonidae; genus Oncorhynchus; species Oncorhynchus masou. The sequence continues at coordinate 76,345 of NC_088216.1, read as the reverse complement.
GGCCTGGTCATAACACTGGGCCTGGTCATAACACTGGGCCTGGTCATCACTGGGCCTGGTCATTAACACTGTGGTCATAACACTGGGCCTGGTCATAACACTGGGCCTGGTCATAACACTGGGCCTGGTCATAACACTGGGCCTGGACATAACACTGGGCCTGGTCATAACACTGGGCCTGGTCATAACACTGGGCCTGGTCATAACACTGGGCCTGGTCATAACACTGGGCCTGGTCATAACACTGGGCCTGGTCATAACACTGGGCCTGGTCATAACACTGGGCCTGGTCATAACACTTGGCCTGGTCATAACACTGGGCCTGGACATAACACTGGGCCTGGTCATAACACTGGGCCTGGTCATAACACTGGGCCTGGTCATAACACTGGGCCTGGACATCTGAAATGTCTCTTTTCCTTTGGACTTTTTGTTTTTATTATCCATTTCACTTTCATAAACATATGTTTACCATGTCAATAAAACACCTTGAAATAAATTGAATTGAATTGGTAGAGCGAGAGGGTAGAGAGAAGTAGAGAGAGAGAGGGTATAGAGAGATGTAGAGAGGTAGAGCGAGAGAGAGGAAGAGAGAGGGTAGAGAGAGGTAGAGAGAGAGGTAGAGAGAGAGTAGAGAGAGGTAGAGAGAGAGGTAGAAAGAGGGGTAGAGAGGTAGAGAGAGAGGAAGAGGTAGAGAGAGAGAGTAGAGAGAGGTAGAGAGAGAGTAGAGAGAGAGAAGGAAGAGAGAGAGGTAGAGAGAGGTAGAGTGAGTGAGAGAGGTAGAGAGAGAGGTAATGAGAGAGAAAGGAAGAGAGAGAGAGGTGAAGAGGGAGAGGTAGAGAAAGAGTGAGGTAGAAATAGGGAGAGAGAGAGGGAGAGAGAGAGGTAGAGAGAGAGAGAGAGGTAGAGAGAGAGAAAGGAAGAGAGAAAGAGAGAGGTAGAGAGAGAGAGAGTTAGGGAGAGAGAGGGAGAGAGAGAGAGGTATAGAGAGAGAAAGAGAGAGAGAGGGAGGGGTCCAATAGAGAGAGAGAGAGAGAGAGAGAGAGAGAGAGAGAGAGAGAGAGAGAGGTAGAGAGAGGTAGAGCGAGAGAGAGGAAGAGTGACTAGTTAAATACATTTAAATGAAAACAGAGGGAGGTAGGTAGCCCCACCTACTGTCAACAACTAGCCAATACACCACACTACAGCAGAGCTACTGGTCACTACACTACAGCAGGGCTAGGTGGTCCACTACTGGTCACTACACTACAGCAGGGCTAGGTGGACCACTACTGGTCACTACAATACAGCAGGGCTAGGTGGTCCACTACTGGTCACTACACTACAACAGGGCTAGGTGGTCCACTACTGGTCACTACACTACAGCAGGGCTAGGTGGACCACTACTGGTCACTACACTACTGCAGGGCTAGGTGGTCCACTACTGGTCACTACACTACACTACAGCAGGGCTAGGTGGTCCACTACTGGTCACTACACTACTGCAGGGCTAGGTGGTCCACTACTGGTCACTACACTACACTACAGCAGGGCTAGGTGGTCCACTACTGGTCACTACACTACAGCAGGGCTAGGTGGACCACTACTGGTCACTACACTACACTACAGCAGGGCTAGGTGGTCCACTACTGGTCACTACACTACAACAGGGCTAGGTGGTCCACTACTGGTCACTACACTACACTACAGCAGGGCTAGGTGGTCCACTACTGGTCACTACACTACAGCAGGGCTAGGTGGACCACTACTGGTCACGACACTACAGCAGGGCTAGGTGGTCCACTACTGGTCACTACACTACAGCAGGGCTAGGTGGTCCACTACTGGTCACTACACTACACTACAGCAGGGCTAGGTGGTCCACTACTGGTCACTACACTACAGCAGGGCTAGGTGGACCACTACTGGTCACTACACTACAGCAGGGCTAGGTGGTCCACTACTGGTCACTACACTACAGCAGGGCTAGGTGGTCCACTACTGGTCACTACACTACAGCAGGGCTAGGTGGACCACTACTGGTCACTACACTACAGCAGGGCTAGGTGGTCCACTGCTGGTCACTACACTACAGCAGGGCTAGGTGGTCCACTACTGGTCACTACACTACAGCAGGGCTAGGTGGTCCACTACTGGTCACTACACTACAGCAGGGCTAGGTGGTCCACTACTGGTCACTACACTACAGCAGGGCTAGGTGGTCCACTACTGGTCACTACACTACAGCAGGGCTAGGTGGTCCACTACTGGTCACTACACTACACTACAGCAGGGCTAGGTGGTCCACTACTGGTCACTACACTACAGCAGGGCTAGGTGGTCCACTACTGGTCACTACACTACAGCAGGGCTAGGTGGTCCACTACTGGTCACAACACTACAACAGGGCTAGGTGGACCACTACTGGTCACTACACTACAGCAGGGCTAGGTGGTCCACTACTGGTCACTACACTACAGCAGGGCTAGGTGGTACACTACTGGTCACTACACTACAGCAGGGCTAGGTGGTCCACTACTGGTCACTACACTACAGCAGGGCTAGGTGGACCACTACTGGTCACTACACTACAGCAGGGCTAGGTGGTCCACTACTGGTCACTACACTACAGCAGGGCTAGGTGGTCCACTACTGGTCACTACACTACAGCAGGGCTAGGTGGTCCACTACTGGTCACTACACTACACTACAGCAGGGCTAGGTGGTACACTACTGGTCACTACACTACAGCAGGGCTAGGTGGACCACTACTGGTCACTACACTACAGCAGGGCTAGGTGGTCCACTACTGGTCACTACACTACAGCAGGGCTAGGTGGTCCACTACTGGTCACTACACTACAGCAGGGCTAGGTGGTCCACTACTGGTCACTACACTACAACAGGGCTAGGTGGTCCACTACTGGTAACTACACTACAACAGGGCTAGGTGGTCCACTACTGGTCACTACACTACAGCAGGGCTAGGTGGTCCACTACTGGTCACTACACTACAGCAGGGCTAGGTGGACCACTACTGGTCACTACACTACAGCAGGGCTAGGTGGTCCACTACTGGTCACTACACTACAGCAGGGCTAGGTGGTCCACTACTGGTCACTACACTACACTACACCTCACACCTCCTGTGGTGCCAGTCTATATAACTGTTTAGAGGAGCCTCCTGTGGTGCCAGTCCATATAACTGTTTAGAGGGGCCTCCTGTGGTGCCAGTCCATATAACTGTTTAGAGGGGCCTCCTGTGGTGCCAGTCCATATAACTGTTTAGAGGGGCCTCCTGTGGTGCCAGTCCACATAACTGTTTAGAGGGCCTCCTGTGGTGCCAGTCCATATAACTGTTTAGAGGGGCCTCCTGTGGTGCCAGTCCATATAACTGTTTAGAGGAGCCTCCTGTGGTGCCAGTCCATATAACTGTTTAGAGGAGCCTCCTGTGGTGCCAGTCTATATAACTGTTTAGAGGGGCCTCCTGTGGTGCCAGTCCATATAACTGTTTAGAGGAGCCTCCTGTGGTGCCAGTCCATATAACTGTTTAGAGGAGCCTCCTGTGGTGCCAGTCCATATAACTGTTTAGAGGAGCCTCCTGTGGTGCCAGTCCATATAACTGTTTAGAGGGGCCTCCTGTGGTGCCAGTCCATATAACTGTTTAGAGGGGCCTCCTGTGGTGCCAGTCCATATAACTGTTTAGAGGGGCCTCCTGTGGTGCCAGTCCATATAACTGTTTAGAGGAGCCTCCTGTGGTGCCAGTCCATATAACTGTTGCCAGTTAGAGGAGCCTCCTGTGGTGCCAGTCCATATAACTGTTTAGAGGGGCCTCCTGTGGTGCCAGTCCATATAACTGTTTAGAGGGGCCTCCTACGGTGCCAGTCCATATAACTGTTTAGAGGGGCCTCCTGTGGTGCCAGTCCATATAACTGTTTAGAGGGGCCTCCTGTGGTGCCAGTCCATATAACTGTTTAGAGGGGCCTCCTGTGGTGCCAGTCCATATAACTGTTTAGAGGGGCCTCCTGTGGTGCCATTCCATATAACTGTTTAGAGGAGCCTCCTGTGGTGCCAGTCCGAATAATGAAATAAAGGCAGATGATTCTATCGGTCTCTCCCGTATTTTCGAAAACGTATCAAAAATGTATATTCAAGAAATCTGTCATTTTGGGATCCTAAACATGTGTTTGTAATAAAATAGCAGGGGCCTGCTTACATCGGTTGCAAGTGGGATCTATGTCTGATCTTGAATAAATTTAGCCTTTGACCCTATTGACTATATTAAATTGAACTGCAGCATGTCTTAGACTGTCACGTTCTGACCTTTATTTCCTTTGTTTTGTCATTATTTAGTATGGTCAGGGCGTGAGTTGGGGTGCGAAGTCTATGTTTGTTTTTCTATGTTTCGGCCTAGTATGGTTCTCAATCAGAGGCAGGTGTCGTTAGTTGTCTCTGATTGAGAATCATACTTAGGTAGCCTGGGTTTCACTGTGTGTTTTGTGGGTGATTGTTTCCGTGTCTGTGCTTTTCACCACACGGTACTGTTTTCGGTTTTCGTTCGTTCCACATTTGTTGTTTTTATATCAATTCTCTTATTAAAAGAACCATGGACACTTACCACGCCGCATATTGGTCCTCCGATCCTTCTCGCCACTCTTCTTCAGATGAAGAGGAGGTAAACCCTTACATAGACACATATAGATGAAGAATGTATTCTCTGAAACTCTGTCAAGATTCGTCTGAATTGTTTCACCTTTATTCTCTTCCCGTTGGTTCTTCTGAGAGTTCAGGGAATCCAGATTGTGTGAGTTTAATAACGTATAGATCAAGTTTACGCCCAACCCTCTTCCTGGAGATCTACTGTCCTGTGGGTTCAGTCCAACCCTCTTCCTGGAGATCTACTGTCCTGTAGGTTCAGTCCAACCCTCTTCCTAGAGATCTACTGTCCTGTGGGTTCAGTACAACCCTCTTCCTGGAGATCTACTGTCCTGTGGGTTTTCAGTACAACCCTCTTCCTGGAGATCTACTGTCCTGTGGGTTTTCAGCCCAACCCTCTTCCTGGAGATCTACTGTCCTGTGGGTTTTCAGTCCAACCCTCTTCCTGGAGATCTACTGTCCTGTAGGTTATCAGTCCAACCCTCTTCCTGGAGATCTACCGTCCTGTAGGTTATCAGTCCAACCCTCTTCCAGGAGATCTATTGTCCTGTAGGTTATCAGTCCAACCCTCTTCCAGGAGATCTATTGTCCTGTAGGTTATCAGTCCAACCCTCTTCCTGGAGATCTACTGTCCTGTAGGTTATCAGTCCAACCCTCTTCCAGGAGATCTATTGTCCTGTAGGTTATCAGTCCAACCCTCTTCCAGGAGATCTACTGTCCTGTAGGTTATCAGTCCAACCCTCTTCCAGGAGATCTATTGTCCTGTAGGTTATCAGTCCAACCCTCTTCCAGGAGATCTATTGTCCTGTAGGTTATCAGTCCAACCCTCTTCCTGGAGATCTACTGTCCTGTAGGTTATCAGTCCAACCTTCTTCCTGGAGATCTACCGTCCTGTGGGTTTTCACTCCAACCCTCTTCCTGGAGATCTACTGTCCTGTAGGTTTTCACTCCAACCCTCTTCCTGGAGATCTACTGTCCTGTAGGTTTTCACTCCAACCCTCTTCCTGGAGATCTACTGTCCTGTAGGTTTTCACTCCAACCTTCTTCCTGGAGATCTACCGTCCTGTGGGTTTTCACTCCAACCCTCTTCCTGGAGATCTACTGTCCTGTAGGTTTTCAGTCCAACCCTCTTCCTGGAGATTTTCACATCGGTTATGAAAGCATGAATTGACCTCTAAACCTCAATGCATTTGTTACCCAGCCCGTTGGATATCTCAGGGTTGGATTTACTCTGACGTGGCTGGTGTGCATTTCCCCGATTTTTCTCTCCATGTTCAACAAAAAATTAGATTTTCAGCTTGTCGAGTTGAAAGGAGATCAAACTTTTGTCTGTCAAATGTTGTAAATGTCATAAATCTGAGGATGAAGAGTGAATCTGACATATTAGATAAGCCTTCATTGATTCCCAGACTGTTGTAGAGTTATTGTATCACGTCTGCTCTCTCTCATCAGGTTCAGATAGTTATTGTATCACGTCTGCTCTCTCTCATCAGGTTCAGATAGTTATTGTATCATGTCTGGTCTCTCTCATCAGGTTCAGATAGTTATTGTGTCACGTCTGGTCTCTCTCATCAGGTTCAGATAGTTATTGTATCACGTCTGCTCTCTCTCATCAGGTTCAGATAGTTATTGTATCACGTCTGCTCTCTCTCATCAGGTTCAGATAGTTATTGTATCACGTCTGCTCTCTCTCATCAGGTTCAGATAGTTATTGTATCACGTCTGCTCTCTCTCATCAGGTTCAGATAGTTATTGTACCACGTCTGGTCTCTCTCATCAGGTTCAGATAGTTATTGTGTCACGTCTGGTCTCTCTCATCAGGTTCAGATAGTTATTGTGTCACGTCTGCTCTCTCTCATCAGGTTCAGATAGTTATTGTGTCATGTCTGGTCTCTCATCAGGTTCAGATAGTTATTGTGTCACGTCTGGTCTCTCTCATCAGGTTCAGATAGTTATTGTATCACGTCTGGTCTCTCTCATCAGGGTCAGATAGTTATTGTATCACGTCTGGTCTCATCAGGTTCAGATAGTTATTGTATCACGTCTGGTCTCTCTCATCAGGTTCAGATAGTTATTGTATCACATCTGGTCTCTCTCATCAGGGTCAGATAGTTATTGTATCACGTCTGGTCTCTCTCATCAGGGTCAGATAGTTATTGTATCACGTCTGGTCTCTCTCATCAGGTTCAGATAGTTATTGTATCACGTCTGGTCTCTCTCATCAGGGTCAGATAGTTATTGTATCACGTCTGGTCTCTCTCATCAGGGTCAGATAGTTATTGTACCACGTCTGCTCTCTCTCATCAGGTTCAGATAGTTATTGTATCACGTCTGGTCTCTCTCATCAGGGTCAGATAGTTATTGTATCACGTCTGGTCTCATCAGGTTCAGATAGTTATTGTGCCACGTCTGGTCTCTCATCAGGGTCAGATAGTTATTGTATCACGTCTGGTCTCATCAGGTTCAGATAGTTATTGTGTCACGTCTGGTCTCTCTCATCAGGTTCAGATAGTTATTGTGTCACGTCTGGTCTCTCTCATCAGGGTCAGATAGTTATTGTATCACGTCTGCTCTCTCTCATCAGGGTCAGATAGTTATTGTATCACGTCTGGTCTCTCTCATCAGGTTCAGATAGTTATTGTATCACGTCTGGTCTCTCATCAGGTTCAGATAGTTATTGTGTCACGTCTGAAGTTTTTTTTATTTTTTTTTATTCATTTATTCAATTGTTATTGTAAATATTTATTTTTCAATCACTACAGGTGTGTCATTAATCCTGCAGTAGGGATTGTCTGTGGTTTATCTTATAGGGTTTAACCTACAGTGTCTTCTCAAAACATTAACACAATACCGGTCGCTTTAGTTCACTACGAGATGTTCAAACCGGTCGGTTTAGTTCACCACGAGACGTTCAAAACATTCATGTTGATAAAGAACACAATACCGGTCGGTTTAGTTCACCACGAGATGTTCAAAACATTCATGTTGATAAAGAACACAATACCGGTCGGTTTAGTTCATTACGAGATGTTCAAAACATTCATGTTGATCAAGAACACAATACCGGTCGGTTTAGTTTACTACGAGATGTTCAAAACATTCATGTTGATAAAGAACGCAATACTGGTCGGTTTCGTTCACCACAAGATGTTCAAAACATGTTTATTTATTTATTTTCATTTTATTATTCCAAAAACCCAAAGTATAAAAGTTTTCCCTCAAAGGTCTGCATCTGTGAAGAAAACAACAGAGAGCAGTCTGGGATTAATCCATAAAGTATCACCTCATTCATAATTAAAGGAATATAGATCGTCAATGTGCTTTTACATTGGTACTGTATAAAACCACAACCGTATCAGTAACAACAAGGCTTCAACTTCAAATGATCCTACCGGTGTTTCCCCCCTATTCCCTTCATAGTGCAGACCCCTACTGTCCCCTTAGTGCAGACCCCTACTGTCCCCTTAGTGCAGACCCCTACTGTCCCCTTAGTGCACTACATACAGTGCCTTGCGAAAGTATTCGGCCCCCTTGAACTTTGCGACCTTTTGCCACATTTCAGGCTTCAAACATAAAGATATAAAAATGTATTTTTTTGTGAAGAATCAACAACAAGTGGGACACAATCATGAAGTGGAACGACATTTATTGGATATTTCAAACTTTTTTAACAAATCAAAACTGAAAAATTGGGCGTGCAAAATTATTCAGCCCCTTTACTTTCAGTGCAGCAAACTCTCTCCAGAAGTTCAGTGAGGATCTCTGAATGATCCAATGTTGACCTAAATGACTAATGATGATAAATACAATCCACCTGTGTGTAATCAAGTCTCCGTATAAATGCACCTGCACTGTGATAGTCTCAGAGGTCCGTTAAAAGCGCAGAGAGCATCATGAAGAACAAGGAACACACCAGGCAGGTCCGAGATACTGTTGTGAAGAAGTTTAAAGCCGGATTTGGATACAAAAAGATTTCCCAAGCTTTAAACATCCCAAGGAGCACTGTGCAAGCGATAATATTGAAATGGAAGGAGTATCAGACCACTGCAAATATACCAAGACCTGGCCGTCCTCTAAACCTTCAGCTCATACAAGGAGAAGACTGATCAGAGATGCAGCCAAGAGGCCCATGATCACTCTGGATGAACTGCAGAGATCTACAGCTGAGGTGGGAGACTCTGTCCATAGGACAACAATCAGTCGTAAATTGCACAAATCTGGCCTTTATGGAAGAGTGGCAAGAAGAAAGCCATTTCTTAAAGATATCCATAAAAAGTGTCGTTTAAAGTCTGCCACAAGCCACCTGGGAGACACACCAAACATGTGGAAGAAGGTGCTCTGATCAGATGAAACCAAAATTGAACTTTTTGGCAACAATGCAAAACGTTATGTTTGGCGTAAAAGCAACACAGCTAATCACCCTGAACACACCATACCCACTGTCAAACATGGTGGTGGCAGCATCATGTTTTGGGCCTGCTTTTCTTCAGCAGGGACAGGGAAGATGGTTAAAATTGATGGGAAGATGGATGGAGCCAAATACAGGACCATTCTGGAAGAAAACCTGATGGAGTCTGCAAAAGACCTGAGACTGGGACGGAGATTTGTCTTCCAACAAGACAATGATCCAAAACATAAAGCAAATTCTACAATGGAATGGTTCAAAAATAAACATATCCAGGTGTTAGAATGGCCAAGTCAAAGTCCAGACCTGAATCCAATCGAGAATCTGTGGAAAGAACTGAAAACTGCTGTTCACAAATGCTCTCCATCCAACCTCACTGAGCTCGAGCTGTTTTGCAAGGATGAATGGGAAAGAATGTCAGTCTCTCGATGTGCAAAACTGATAGAGACATACCCCAAGCGACTTACAGCTGTAATCGCAGCAAAAGGTGGCGCTACAAAGTATTAACTTAAGGGGGCTGAATAATTTTGCACGCCCAATTTTTCAGTTTTTGATTTGTTAAAAAAGTTTGAAATATCCAATAAATGTTGTTCCACTTCATGATTGTGTCCCACTTGTTGTTGATTCTTCACAAAAAAATACATTTTTATATCTTTATGTTTGAAGCCTGAAATGTGGCAAAAGGTCGCAAAGTTCAAGGGGGCCGAATACTTTCGCAAGGCACTGTAGAGATTAGGGCTTCAGATTTAACCCCTACTATCCCCTTAGTGCACTACATAGAGAAGAGGGCTTCAGATTTGACCCCTCGTTCCTCTGAATGCACTACATAGAGAATAGGGCTTCATATTTGACCCCTACTATCCCCTTAGTGCACTACATAGAGAATAGGGCTTCAGATTTAACCCCTAATTTCCCCTTAGTGCACTACATAGAGAATAGGGCTTCTGATTTGACCCCTCGTTCCACTTAGTGCACTACATAGAGAATAGGGCTTCATATTTGACCCCTACTATCCCCTTAGTGCACTACATAGAGAATAGGGCTTCAGATTTGACCCCTCGTTCCGCTGAGTGCACTACATAGAGAATAGGGCTTCAGATTTAACCCCTACTATCCTCTTAGTGCACTACATAGAGAATAGGGCTTCAGATTTAACCCCTACTTTCCCCTTAGTGCACTACATAGAGAATAGGGCTTCAGATTTGACCCCTCGTTCCCCTTAGTGCACTACATCGAGTTAGGGTTTCAGATTTGACCCCTACTTTCCCCTTAGTGCACTACATAGAGAATAGGGCTTCAGATTTGACCCCTCGTTCCCCTTAGTGCACTACATAGAGAACCAAAACATTCCATCGTCAGTTAGTAAAACTATCCTATCAGAGCAGTGTATTTAAGCTATCCTATCAGAGCAGTGTATTTAAACTATCCTATCAGAGCAGTGTATTTAAACTATCCTATCAGAGCAGTGTATTTAAACTATCCTATCAGAGCAGTGTATTTAAACTATCCTATCAGAGCAGTGTATTTAAACTAACCTATCAGAGCAGTGTATTAAACTATCCTATCAGAGCAGTGTATTTAAACTATCCTATCATAGCAGTGTATTTAAACTATCCTATCAGAGCAGTGTATAAAACTATCCTATCAGAGCAGTGTATAAAACTATCCTATCAGAGCAGTGTATAAAACTATCCTATCAGAGCAGTGTATTTAAACTATCCTATCAGAGCAGTGTATTAAAACTATCCTATCAGAGCAGTGTATAAAACTATCCTATCAGAGCAGTGTATAAAACTATCCTATCAGAGCAGTGTATTTAAACTATCCTATCAGAGCAGTGTATAAAACTATCCTATCAGAACAGTGTATAAAACTATCCTATCAGAACAGTGTATAAAACTACCCTATCAGAGCAGTGTATTAAACTATCCTATCAGAGCAGTGTATTAAACTAGCGTATCAGGCTATCCTATCAGAGCAGAAAATAACGTGCTTCACAGACACGAACGTCAGAGCAGGTGAAAGTTAAAATCAGTTCATCTTGTAAGTTACGAGTAAAACATTTACAGCATTTAAAAAGCTTTTGTCTTGGAGTGTACCAGTCCGTCTCTGAATATTCATGAGGCAGTCATTCAACAGTCCGTCTCTGAATATTCATGAGGCAGTCATTCAACAGTCCGTCTCTGAATATTCATGAGGCAGTCATTCAACAGTCCGTCTCTGAATATTCATGAGGCAGTCATTCAACAGTCCGTCTCTGAATATTCATGAGGCAGTCATTCAACAGTCCGTCTCTGAATATTCATGAGGCAGTCATTCAACAGTCCGTCTCTGAATATTCATGAGGCAGTCATTCAACAGTCCGTCTCTGAATATTCATGAGGTAGTCATTCAACAGTCCGTCTCTGAATATTCATGAGGCAGTCATTCAACAGTCCGTCTCTGAATATTCATGAGGCAGTCAATCCGGCTCTACCACAGGAAGTGAATTTACACTTTGAAATTGGAGTCATTTAGCAGATGCTCTTATCCAGAGCAACTTACAGGAGCCAGTGTGGTTAGGTGCCTTGCTCAAGGGCACATTAGCAGATTTTCACTTTAGTCGGCTGGGGGATTTGAACCAGCGACCTTTCCTGTGTGTGTGTGTTATTTAACAGTGGGGGGCAGGTAGTAGGGTTGGAAAAGTCTCTCGTGTGAACAGCTGCTGAGCGCGGTGTGTGTGTGTAGCAGTAACCGCGGGAACCGGGAGGTGAAGTAACTAACGAAGCCTTCAGGCACCTCCCCTAACGTCTCCTGGACCTCCACTGGCAACTCGTGGTAGTGGTGCTTCTACAGACACGGAAACACACAGAGAGAATAGAAGAGGGAGAGAGGGAGAGAGAGAACGAGGGAGAGAGGGAGGGAGAGGGGGAGGGGGAGAGGGGGAGGGGAAGGGGGAGGGGGAGAGGGAGAGGGAGAGGGGGAGGGAGGGAGAGGGGGAGAGGGGGAGGGGGAGAGAGGGAGAGGGGAGGGGGGGAGAGAGGGAGAGGGGAGGGAGGGAGGGGGAGGGGGAGGGAGAGGGGGAGGGGGGGGGGGTGAGAGGGGGAGGGAGAGAGAGAAGACAGGGAAAGAGGGGGAGAGAGAGAGAAGACAGGGAAAGAGGGAGAGAGAGAGAAAGGACAGGGAGAGAGAGAGACGGGGAGAGAAAGGGGGAGGGAGAGAAGAAGACAGAGAGAGGGAGAGGGAGAGAAGAAGACAGGGAGAGAGAGAGGGAGAGGGAGAGAAAGGGGGAGGGAGAGAGAGAGAGAGAGGGAGAGAAAGGGGGAGGGAGAGAGAGGGGGAGAGAGAGAGAGAGAGGGGAGGGAGAGAAGACAGGGAGAGAGGGAGAGGGAGAGAAAGGGGGAGGGAGAGAAAGGGGGAGGGAGAGAAGACAGGGAGAGAGAGAGAGGGAGAGGGAGAGAGAGAGAAAGGGGGAGAGAGAGGGAGAGAAGAAGACAGAGAGAGAGAGGGAGAGAAAGGGGGAGGGAGAGAACGGGGGAGGGAGAGAAGACAGGGAGAGAGGGAGAGAGAGGGGGAGGGATAGAAGAAGACAGGGAGAGAGGGAGAGAAGAAGACAGGGAGAGAGAGGGGGAGGGATAGAAGAAGACAGGGAGAGAAGAAGACAGGGAGAGAGGGAGAGAAAGGGGGAGGGAGAGAAGAAGACAGGGAGAGAGGGAGAGAAGAAGACAGGGAGAGGGGGAGGGAGAGAGAGACAGGAAGAGAGAGAGAGACAGGAAGAGAGAGAGGGAGAGACAGGAAGAGAGAGAGAGGGGGAGACAGGAAGAGAGAGAGAGGGGGAGACAGGAAGAGAGAGAGAGACAGGAAGAGAGAGGGAGAGAAAGTATTCTTAATGTTTTATCTACTCAGTGTATACTAGAATATACTATATATAACAGTATATATGTTTTGTATCTACTCAGTGTATACTAGAATATACTATATATAACAGTATATAGGTTTGGTATCTACTCAGTGTATACTAGAATATACTATATATAACAGTATATAGGTTTGTATACTCAGTGTATACTATATATAACAGTATATATGTTTTGTATACTCAGTGTATACTAGAATATACTATATATAACAGTGTATATGTTTTGTATAGCATGTATATATAACAGAGATACCTTATTTCTCATGGCTCGGAGCAGGTCTCTGACTGAGTTCCCTTTATACGTCCTGAACCTCCTCAGGTCTGGAGAGAAAACACAGAGAGATGAGTGTTACCTGTCTGGTGTGTTACCTGTCTGGTGTGTTACCTGTCTGGTCTGTCTGGTGTGTTACCTGCCTGGTGTGTTACCTGTCTGGTGTGTTACCTGTCTGATGTGTTACCTGTCTAATGTGTTACCTGTCTGGTGTGTTACCTGTCTGGTGTGTTACCTGTCTGGTGTGTTACCTGTCTGGTGTGTTACCTGTCTGGTCTGTCTGGTGTGTTACCTGCCTGGTGTGTTACCTGTCTGGTGTGTTACCTGTCTGAAGTGTTACCTGTCTGAAGTGTTACCTGTCTGAAGTGTTACCTGTCTGAATTGTCACCTGTATGGTGTGTTACCTGTCTGGTGTGTGTTACCTGTCTGAATTGTTACCTGTCTGGTGTGTTACCGGTCTGGTCTGTCTGTTGTATTACCTGTATGGTGTGTTACCTGTCTGGTGTGTTACCTGTCTGGTGTGTTACCTGTCTGGTGTGTTACCTGTCTGGTGTGTTACCTGTCTGGTGTGTTACCTGTCTGAAGTGTTACCTGTCTGAAGTGTTACCTGTCTGAAGTGTTACCTGTCTGAAGTGTTACCTGTCTGGTGTGTCTGGTGTGTTACCTGTCTGAAGTGTTACCTGTCTGGTGTGTTACCTGTCTGATGTGTTACCTGTCTGGTGTGTTACCTGTCTGGTGTGTTACCTGTCTGGTGTGTTACCTGTCTGAAGTGTTACCTGTCTGGTGTGTCTGGTGTGTTACCTGTCTGGTGTGTTACCTGTCTGATGTATTACCTGTCTGATGTATTACCTGTCTGAAGTGTTACCTGTCTGAAGTGTTACCTGTCTGGTGTGTCCGGTGTGTTACCTGTCTGAAGTGTTACCTGTCTGGTGTGTCTGGTGTGTTACCTGTCTGGTCTGTCTGGTGTGTTACCTGTCTGGTGTGTTACCTGTCTGGTGTATTACCTGTCTGGTGTGTTACCTGTCTGAAGTGTTACCTGTCTGGTGTGTTACCTGTCTGGTTTGTTACCTGTCTGGTGTGTTACATGTCTGAAGTGTTACCTGTCTGAAGTGTTACCTGTCTGAAGTGTTACCTGTCTGAAGTGTTACCTGTCTGAAGTGTTACCTGTCTGACGTGTTACCTGTCTGGTGTGTTACCTGTCTGATGTATTACCTGTCTGATGTATTACCTGTCTGAAGTGTTACCTGTCTGAAGTGTTACCTGTCTGGTGTGTCCGGTGTGTTACCTGTCTGAAGTGTTACCTGTCTGGTGTGTCTGGTGTGTTACCTGTCTGGTCTGTCTGGTGTGTTACCTGTCTGGTGTGTTACCTGTCTGGTGTGTTACCTGTCTGGTGTGTTACCTGTCTGAAGTGTTACCTGTCTGGTGTGTTACCTGTCTGGTTTGTTACCTGTCTGGTGTGTTACATGTCTGAAGTGTTATCTGTCTGACGTGTTACCTGTCTGACGTGTTACCTGTCTGACGTGTTACCTGTCTGGCGTGTTACCTGTCTGGCGTGTTACCTGTCTGGCGTGTTACCTGTCTGGTCTGTCTGTTGTGTTACCTGTATGGTGTGTTACCTGTCTGGTCTGTCTGGTGTGTTACCTGTCTGGTGTGTTACCTGTCTGGTCTGTCTGGTCTGTATGGTGTGTTACCTGTCTGAAGTGTTACCTGTCTGGTGTGTTACCTGTCTGAAGTGTTACCTGTCTCGTGTGTTACCTGTCTGGTGTGTTACCTGTCTGGTGTGTTACCTGTCAGGTGTGGTACCTGTCTGGTGTGTTACCAGTCAGGTGTGTTACCTGTCTGGTGTGTCTGGTGTGTTACCTGTCTGGTGTGTTAACTGTCTGGTGTGTTATCTGTCTGAAGTGTTACCTGTCTGAAGTGTTACCGGTCTGAAGTGTTACCTGTCAGGTGTGTTACCTGTCTGGCGTGTCTGGCGTGTTACCTGTCAGGTGTGTTACCTGTCTGGAGTGTCAGGTGTGTTACCTGTCTGGTGTGTTACCTGTCTGTTGTGTTACCTGTCTGTTGTGTTACCTGTCTGGTGTGTTACCTGTCTGATGTGTTACCTGTCTGGTGTGTTACCTGTCTGGTGTGTTACCTGTCTGATGTGTGTTACCGGTCTGATGGGTGTTACCTGTCTGAAGTGTTACCTGTCTGGTGTGTGTTACCTGTCTGGTGTGTGACCTGTCTGGTCTGTCTGGTGTGTGTAACCTGTCTGGTGTGTTACCTGTCTGATGTGTTACCTGTCTGGTGTGTTACCTGTCTGGTGTGTTACCTGTCTGGTGTGTTACCTGTCTGGTGTGTCTGGTGTGTTACCTGTCTGAAGTGTTACCTGTCTGTGTTACATGTCTGGTGTGTTACCTGTCTGGTGTGTTACCTGTCTGAAGTGTTACCTGTCTGGTGTGTCTGGTGTGTTACCTGTCTGGTGTGTTACCTGTCTGATGTATTACCTGTCTGATGTATTACCTGTCTGAAGTGTTACCTGTCTGAAGTGTTACCTGTCTGGTGTGTCCGGTGTGTTACCTGTCTGAAGTGTTACCTGTCTGGTGTGTTACCTGTCTGGTCTGTCTGGTGTGTTACCTGTCTGGTGTGTTACCTGTCTGGTGTGTTACCTGTCTGGTGTGTTACCTGTCTGACGTGTTACCTGTCTGACGTGTTACCTGTCTGACGTGTTACCTGTCTGACGTGTTACCTGTCTGACGTGTTACCTGTCTGACGTGTTACCTGTCTGGCGTGTTACCTGTCTGGCGTGTTACCTGTCTGGCGTGTTACCTGTCTGGTGTGTTACCTGTCTGGTCTGTCTGTTGTGTTACCTGTATGGTGTGTTACCTGTCTGGTCTGTCTGGTGTGTTACCTGTCTGGTGTGTTACCTGTCTGGTCTGTCTGGTCTGTATGGTGTGTTACCTGTCTGGTGTGTTACCTGTCTGAAGTGTTACCTGTCTCGTGTGTTACCTGTCTGGTGTGTTACCTGTCTGGTGTGTTACCTGTCTGGTGTGTTACCTGTCTGGTCTGTCTGGTGTGTTACCTGTCAGGTGTGGTACCTGTCTGGTGTGTTACCAGTCAGGTGTGTTACCTGTCTGGTGTGTCAGGTGTGTTACCTGTCTGGTGTGTTAACTGTCTGGTGTGTTATCTGTCTGGTGTGTTACCTGTCTGGTCTGTCTGGTGTGTTACCTGTCAGGTGTGGTACCTGTCTGGTGTGTTACCAGTCAGGTGTGTTACCTGTCTGGTGTGTCAGGTGTGTTACCTGTCTGGTGTGTTACCTGTCTGGTGTGTTACCTGTCTGGTGTGTTACCTGTCTGGTGTGTTACCTGTCTGGTCTGTCTGGTGTGTTACCTGTCTGAAGTGTTACCTGTCTGAAGTGTTACCGGTCTGAAGTGTTACCTGTCAGGTGTGTTACCCGTCTGGTCTGTCTGTTGTGTTACCTGTATGGTGTGTTACCTGTCTGGTGTGTTACCTGTCTGATGTGTTACCTGTCTGGTGTGTTACCTGTCTGATGTGTGTTACCGGTCTGATGGGTGTTACCTGTCTGAAGTGTTACCTGTCTGGTGTGTGTTACCTGTCTGGTGTGTGACCTGTCTGGTCTGTCTGGTGTGTTACCTGTCTGGTGTGTGACCTGTCTGGTGTGTGTAACCTGTCTGATGTGTTACCTGTCTGGTGTGTTACCTGTCTGGTGTGTTACCTGTCTGGTGTGTCTGGTGTGTTACCTGTCTGGTGTGTTACCTGTCTGGTGTGTCTGGTGTGTTACCTGTCTGGTCTGTCTGGTGTGTTACCTGTCTGGTGTGTTACCTGTCAGGTGTGTCTGGTGTGTTACCTGTCTGATGTGTGTTACCTGTCTGGTGTGTTACCTGTCTGGTCTGTCTGGTCTGTATGGTGTGTTACCTGTCTGGTGTGTTACCTGTCTGGTGTGTGTTACCTGTCGTGTGTGTTACCTGTCTGGTCTGTCTGTTGTGTTACCTGTATGGTGTGTTACCTGTCTGGTGTGTCAGGTGTGTTACCTGTCTGGTGTGTTAACTGTCTGGTGTGTTATCTGTCTGAAGTGTTACCTGTCTGAAGTGTTACCGGTCTGAAGTGTTACCTGTCTGAAGTGTTACCTGTCAGGTGCGTTACCTGTCTGGCGTGTCTGGCGTGTTACCTGTCAGGTGTGTTACCTGTCTGGTCTGTCTGGTGTGTGTAACCTGTCTGGTGTGTTACCTGTCTGGTGTGTTACCTGTCTGGTGTGTCTGGTGTGTTACCTGTCTGGTGTGTTACCTGTCTGGTCTGTCTGGTGTGTTACCTGTCTGATGTGTTACCTGTCTGGCGTGTTACCTGTCTGGTGTGTCTGGTGTGTTACCTGTCTGGTCTGTCTGGTGTGTTACCTGTCTGGTGTGTTACCTGTCAGGTGTGTCTGGTGTGTTACCTGTCTGATGTGTTACCTGTCTGGTGTGTTACCTGTCTGGTGTGTTACCTGTCTGACCTGTCTGGTGTGTTACCTGTCTGGTGTGTTACCTGTCTGGTGTGTCTGGTGTGTTACCTGTCTGACCTGTCTGGTGTGTTACCTGTCTGGTGTGTTACCTGTCTGGTGTGTCTGGTGTGTTACCTGTCTGAAGTGTTACCTGTCTGGTGTGTCTGGTGTGTTACCTGTCTGGTGTGTTACCTGTCTGGTGTATTACCTGTCTGATGTGTTACCTGTCTGGTGTGTTACCTGTCTGGTGTGTTACCTGTCTGGTGTGTTACCTGTCTGACCTGTCTGGTGTGTTACCTGTCTGGTGTGTTACCTGTCTGGTGTGTCTGGTGTGTTACCTGTCTGGTGTGTTACCTGTCTGATGTGTTACCTGTCTGATGTGTTACCTGTCTGGTGTGTGTTACCTGTCTGGTCTGTCTGGTGTGTTACCTGTCTTGTGTGTTACCTGTCTGCAGAGGAACAGAGATGTGCATTCTCCAGTTGGTTCGTACTACAGCTCTGCCAGCTGTCTCCAGCCTCACCACCATGGTGCTGTCTGTGGGTTCCTTCTCTATACGGTCACTCACATCCTAACAAATCAAATTTCAAATCAAATGTATTTATATAGCCCTTCATACATGAGCTGATATCTCAACGTGCTGTACAGAAATCCTGCCTAAAACCCCAAACAATGCAGGTGTAGAATCAAAAAAAAAACTACTAACTAAAACTACAGTCAAATATCAACTTACTAGGCTGATCTATAATGAGAAGTCATTTCATTCTCAATCATACTTTTGTCCCTCCAACAGTTAGTTTTAGGAGAGCCCTATTGTGATTATCAGCTGTCGTCAAACACACAAGGACATGAAGAGAAGACCCTCTGATCCTCTATTCTCTATCTAGATTCTCAACAGTTAGTTCTAGAAGACTCTCTAAGACTCTATCTAGATTCTCAACGGCTAGTTCTAGAAGACTTCTATCTAGATTCTCAACAGTTAGTTCGAGAAGACTCTCTATTCTCTATCTAGATTCTCAACGGTTAGTTCGAGAAGCCTCTAAGATTCTCTATTCTCTATCTAGATTCTCAACAGTTAGTTCTAGAAGACTTTCTTCCTCTATTGTGTGTAGCAGAATCTACGAGATGAAAAGTTGAAAATACTTTGGTAGAGGGGTAGGGAGGTAGAGGGGTAGGGAGGCAGGGGGGTAGAGGGGTAGAGGTAGAGGGGTTGGTGGGTAGAGGGGTACCTGGAAGAACTGAAGTTGCTTATCAGGGCTCCAGAAGAACGGGTGTTTAAGAATAGAGGAAGTGGAGGGGCGGGACTCTGGATCGCTGTTGATCATTCGCTCTATCAGGTCCCGCGCTATGACGTCATCTGACGGACACACAACACAGCCAATTAGAGCACAGCTCTCAATCAGAATGACAGAATCTCAAGAGTCTCTAAACGACAGACGACACACACCCACCATGCACGTCGTCCAGGAAGTGTGTGAGGAAGTACTCCCCGGTCAGGATGTTAGCTTGGCGTCGTAGCGTGTCACCAAACGGGTGCTGCCCCCTACTGACCACGTAGTAGAACACACAGCCTGCCGAGAACACATCCACCGCCTGGTCACAACGGGTCTAGAGAGAGACACAACATTATTATAGTTAGAACACTGTAGAACACAGGAAGTAGTATTATAGTAGTAGTAGAACACAGGAAGTAGTATTATGGTAGTAGTAGAACATACTAGAGAGAGGAGTAGTATTATAGTAGTAGTAGAACACACTAGAGAGAGAAGTAGTATTATAGTAGTAGTAGAACACACTAGAGAGAGGAGTAGTATTATAGTAGTAGTAGAACACACTAGAGAGGAGTAGTATTATAGTAGTAGTAGAACACACTAGAGAGAGGAGTAGCATTATAGTAGTAGTAGAATACACTAGAGGGAGGAGTAGTATTATAGTAGAACACACTAGAGAGAGGAGTAGTATTATAGTAGTAGTAGAACACACTAGAGAGAGGAGTAGTATTATAGTAGTAGAACACACTAGAGAGAGGAGTAGTATTATAGTAGTAGTAGAACACACTAGAGAGAGGAGTAGTATTATAGTAGAACACACTAGAGAGGAGTAGTATTATAGTAGTAGTAGAACACTGTTACGGATACAGTTATCCTGTGTGTGTGTGTGTATCCTGTGTGTGTGTGTATCCTGTGTGTGTGTTTCTTTTCTCTCCTTCTCCCCTCACAGGTGAAAATCATCACTCCCCAATCAGTCAACAATCAATCATCAATCAGAAGACACACCTCCTCCAATTTCCTGACCTATCACAGTTCCTTCCCCATGGTTTAAAAACCCCATTTGTTTGTTCTAGAGCCCAGCTCAGCTCAGCTCAATCTCTCTGTAAATGCCATGTCTGTAGGTCTCTGTGTTTCACTCTCGCTTTGTGTCGTAACCTCTCTTTTGTTTAAGCACCTCATAGCACTTTGTCATCACCTGTGAGTATTGTTTTTGGTTATGGTGTTTGTGTTTGATTGCTGGTGGAAAAGGGGAAACCAAGACAAGTCGCCCATGGGCATACACTACCCGTAGGTGAACTTTGTTAAATACACTAGTTAGAACTGGGCGGACCACCCACTGTATTGTTGGTTAGTTAGTTAGCTGTTGTTAAAGTAGGCTAGTCTAGCTTAGGGGTGTTTTTGAATACTTATTGTTTCTTTCCTTGGGTCCAGCTCAGCCCCTTTTCCTGCTCCCCCCATTACCGTGTGTTTAAAAATAAACCTAGAGTTTGACGGTAGATTTCAGTTGTCGTGCTTATTTCGTTCACACTTTTCCTTTGTCACAATAATAATTTGCATGAGTTATGTTACGAGTCTCATTACCATCCCCCCTAGACTGTCGGGCCAAAAGGGATTCGTAACATAAGTGGAGCCTCATCCGGGATCTGTCATAACTGACACCCATGCCGCTCATGTAGATTGTTGTAGTGGTATAGTTCAGTGTTGAGCGTCATAGCTGAAGTAGCATTAGTGTTTGCTATTTCCTTTGGCACTTGTGAAGTAGTGTAAAAATGACTACTTTTGATTTGAAATCTTTTTTGGATAACCCTTCGTGGGAGGTTTTTGACAAATGTCGTAGAGTTGATTTAATGACCTTGGCTGACCATTATTCAGTATCGATTCCGCAGAGTTTAGTTAAGGCGGAGGTGAAACGGATAGTATTAAATGTATTGTTGGAAGAGCAGGTGCTTGTGTTACCGCTGCCTGAGCCTACTACCCCTGTAGCGGATGTTGCTGCTCCTGTAAGACCATTGGTGTCTGATAATGAGGGAGAGGCTAAAACACCAGCCACATTGTCCCATTTTGATCCACTCTCCCCACTGTCAAATGGTGATGCCAGGAGGGATGTCTGTTTAGCACAGTTCCAACTGGAGGTGGAAGAGAGAGCCCAAATTAGGCGAGAGACTCTCCAGTTGGAGATGTGTAAAATAGAGGCAGAAAAAGAACGAGAACAACGGCATTTGGAGATGTGTAAAATTGAGGCAGACAGAGAACAAAGGCAGTTGGAGTTCAAAATGCGCCAGATGGAACTTGAGGCAGAGACAGCGAGGCTAGCCTCCGGTCCTACTGTGCCTGTTTGTGAGCCGTCCTCACCTGCTGTGTCCTCAAACACGTTTGACATTAGTAGGCAGATTGCCTTAGTACCTTTGTTCAGAGAGTCAGAGGTTGACTCCTATTTTTGTGTATTTGAGCGTATAGCCGTAGCATTGAAATGGCCTGAAGAGGTTTGGTGCCTATTACTTCAGTGTAAATTAACTGGTAAAGCCCAAGAGGTTTTGTCAGCGCTACCTCTGGAGGACAGTTTGAATTATGAAGTGGTCAAAGCTACTGTTCTTCGTGCCTATGAGCTTGTGCCTGAGGCATACCGACAGAGATTTAGGTCTCATAGAAAGTCTTCTAGTAAGACTTATGTGGAATTTGCTAGAGACAAGGGAAATCTGTTTGATAAATGGCATGCTGCTAGTAAGGTAACTGATTTCAACTCTCTCCGGAGTTAATCTTGTTGGAAGAGTTTAAAAATTGCTTACCCGAACGCATTGTAGTTTACCTAAACGAACAGAAAGTATCCACCCTGGCAGAAGCGTCTGTGTTGGCAGACGAGTTTGTGTTGACGCACAAGAGTGTGTTTTCGGCTCAAACTGAGAGTAGAGCCACTGAGTTTCCTACCTTTAGTCCTAGTCGGCCAGCAGTAGTATGTCAAGCACGCCAGAAGAATGAGCGTCCATGTTTCTATTGTCATAAAGTAGGACATATGATTAATGATTGCTTCCTGCTTAAACGCAAACAAGGGATGCCTCTTCGTGCCAAGCCACCAACAGGTGTTGCTCTAATTCGTACGGTTGTGAGGTCTGCAACAAAACAGGTGCCTCAGGGTAACTGTAGTTTGAAAGTCTCAGTCCCCGACCGCAGTTATGAACCATTCATTTGAGGGGTTTGTGTCCCTAACGAATGATGAAGCGTCTCAACGACCGGTTAAAATCCTTAGAGATACTGGTGCGGCGCAGTCGTTTATATTGTCTGATGTGTTGCCCTTGTCTGACGATACATACTGTGGTTCCAGTGTGTTAGTGCAGGGTATTGAAATGGGTTTTGTCCCAGTGCCATTGCACTTTGTGAAAGTACACTCTGAGTTAATCAGTGGAATATTCAGAGTGGGGGTACGCCCTATGTTGCCAGTGAAAGGTGTGACCTTCATAATGGGTAACGATATTGCCGGAGGAAATGTAGTACCCGTATTGGAAGTATTGGATAAAAGTGACCACTCTCTCTCGAATGAGCTGGCACAGAATTATCCACATGTGTTCCCCGCTTGTGCCGTCACTCGTGCTCAGGCACGACAAGAGGGTGATGAGATAGATTTGTCGAACACTGTTCTGTTCAAAGAGGTTGATCAAGAGGATGGATTGTGTGATACCTCTGAGAAGCATGGACAGGTGCGCCCTGTTAATGCCAAGGTCTTGGCTATAACTGCATTCCCTGCGCCTACCACCAGACGAGAGCTACGCCGCTTTTTAGGGATGGTTGGCTACTACCGTAGCTTCTGTAAAAATTTCTCTGCGGTAGTTGCTCCATTGACCGATTTGCTTAGTCCGGCTAGATCATTTGTGTGGTCCCCTGATTGTAAGAGAGCTTTTGAATCAGCGAAAGCACTTATGTAGTACACCTGTACTTGCTGCTCCTGATTTTGAACAACCGTTCAAACTTGAGGTAGATGCTAGTGCCAGAGGTGCTGGTGCTGTTCTACTGCAGCAGGACAAGAGTGGAGTGGATCATCCCGTTTGTTATTTTTCACGTAAATTTAATAAATGTCAAACAAACTATGCGACAATAGAACAAGAAGCTCTTGCTTTGTTGTTGGCTCTGCAATACTTTGAAGTATATATTGGTTCCAGTGCCCTACCCGTGATTGTATATACTGACCATAACCCCTTAGTTTTTCTCCACCGAATGTACAACCAGAACCAGCGCCTTATGCGTTGGGCGCTGATTGTACAAAATTATAATTTGGAGATCCGCCACAAAAAGGGTTCTGATAATGTGTTGGCAGATGCTTTGTCTCGTGTGTGTGAAAATGATTTCTGCATGTTTTGCAAGGTTGTTGCTTTGTTGGGAGTATTAATTGAAATACTGTAGTCGCAACCCCTAGGGTTGCTCTTTTAAGGGTGGGAGTGTTACGGATACAGTTATCCTGTGTGTGTGTGTGTATCCTGTGTGTGTGTGTATCCTGTGTGTGTGTTTCTTTTCTCTCCTTCTCCCCTCACAGGTGAAAATCATCACTCCCCAATCAATCATCAATCAGAAGACACACCTCCTCCAATTTCCTGACCTATCACAGTTCCTTCCCCATGGTTTAAAAACCCCATTTGTTTGTTCTAGAGCCCAGCTCAGCTCAGCTCAATCTCTCTGTAAATGCCATGTCTGTAGGTCTCTGTGTTTCACTCTCGCTTTGTGTCTTAACCTCTCTTTTGTTTAAGCACCTCATAGCACTTTGTCATCACCTGTGAGTATTGTTTTTGGTTATGGTGTTTGTGTTTGATTGCTGGTGGAAAAGGGGGAAACCCAAGACAAGTCGCCCATGGGCATACACTACCCGTAGGTGAACTTTGTTAAATACACTAGTTAGAACTGGGCGGACCACCCACTGTATTGTTGGTTAGTTAGTTAGCTGTTGTTAAAGTAGGCTAGTCTAGCTTAGGGGTGTTTTTGAATACTTATTGTTTCTTTCCTTGGGTCCAGCTCAGCCCCTTTTCCTGCTCCCCCCATTACCGTGTGTTTATAAATAAACCTAGAGTTTGACGGTAGATTTCAGTTGTCGTGCTTATTTCGTTCACACTTTTCCTTTGTCACAATAATAATTTGCATGAGTTATGTTACGAGTCTCATTACCATCCCCCCTAGACTGTCGGGCCAAAAGGGATTCGTAACAAACACACTAGAGGGAGGAGTAGTATTATAGTAGTAGTAGAACACACTAGAGGGAGGAGTAGTATTATAGTAGAACACACTAGAGAGAGGAGTAGTATTATAGTAGTAGTAGAACACACTAGAGAGAGGAGTAGTATTATAGTAGTAGTAGAACACACTAGAGAGAGGAGTAGTATTATAGTAGTAGTAGAACACACTAGAGAGGAGTAGTATTATAGTAGTAGTAGAACACACTAGAGAGAGGAGTAGTATTATAGTAGTAGTAGAACACACTAGAGAGAGAGGGGAGTAGTATTATAGTAGTAGTAGTAGAACACACTAGAGAGAGAGGGGAGTAGTATTATAGTAGTAGTAGAACACACTAGAGAGAGAGGGGAGTAGTATTATAGTAGTAGTAGAACACACTAGAGAGAGAGGGGAGTAGTATTATAGTAGTAGAACACACTAGAGAGAGTAGTAGGGAGTAGTATTATAGTAGTAGTAGAACACACTAGAGAGAGGAGTAGTATTATAGTAGTAGTAGAACACTAGAGAGAGGGAGGAGTAGTATTATAGTAGTAGTAGAACACACTAGAGAGGAGTAGTATTATAGTAGTAGTAGAACACACTAGAGAGGAGTAGTATTATAGTAGTAGAACACACGAGAGAGGAGTAGTATTATAGTAGTAGTAGAACACACTAGAGAGAGGGGAGTAGTATTATAGTTGTAGTAGAACACACTAGAGAGAGGGAGGAGTAGTATTATAGTAGTAGTAGAACACACTAGAGAGGAGTAGTATTATAGTAGTAGTAGAACACACTAGAGAGAGGAGTAGTATTATAGTAGAAGTAGAAAGCACTAGAGAGGAGTAGTATTATAGTAGTAGTAGAACACACTAGAGAGAGGAGTAGTATTATAGTAGTAGTACAACACACTAGAGAGAGGGAGGAGTAGTATTATAGTAGTAGTAGAACACACTAGAGAGAGAGAGGAGTAGTATTATAGTAGTAGTAGAACACACTAGAGAGAGGAGTAGTATTATGGTAGTAGTAGAACACACTAGAGAGAGGAGTAGTATTAGAGTAGTAGTAGAACACTAGAGAGAGGGAGGAGTAGTATTATAGTAGTAGTAGAACACACTAGAGAGAGGAGTAGTATTATAGTAGTAGTAGAACACACTAGAGAGAGAGAGGAGTAGTAGTAGAACACACTAGAGAGGAGTAGTATTAAAGTAGTAGTAGAACACACTAGAGAGAGGAGTAGTATTATAGTAGTAGAACACACTAGAGAGAGGGAGGAGTAGTATTATAGTAGTAGTAGAACACACTAGAGAGAGGAGTAGTATTATAGTAGTAGTAGAACACTAGAGAGAGGGAGGAGTAGTATTATAGTAGTAGTAGAACACACTAGAGGAGTAGTATTATAGTAGTAGTAGAACACACTAGAGAGGAGTAGTATTATAGTAGTAGTAGAACACACTAGAGAGAGGAGTAGTATTATAGTAGTAGTAGAACACACTAGAGAGAGGGGAGTAGTATTATAGTTGTAGTAGAACACACTAGAGAGAGGAGTAGTATTATAGTAGAAGTAGAAAGCACTAGAGAGGAGTAGTATTATAGTAGTAGTAGAACACACTAGAGAGAGGAGTAGTATTATAGTAGAAGTAGAAAGCACTAGAGAGGAGTAGTATTATAGTAGTAGTAGAACACACGAGAGAGAGGAGTAGTATTATAGTAGTAGTAGAACACACTAGAGAGAGGAGTAGTATTATAGTAGTAGAACACACTAGATAGAGGGAGGAGTAGTATTATAGTAGTAGTACAACACACTAGAGGGAGGAGTAGTATTATAGTAGTAGTAGAACACACGAGAGAGAGAGAGGAGTAGTATTATAGTAGTAGTAGAACACACGAGAGAGAGAGAGGAGTAGTATTATAGTAGTAGTAGAACACACTAGAGAGAGAGAGGAGTAGTATTATAGTAGTAGTAGAACACACTAGAGAGAGGAGTAGTATTATAGTAGTAGTAGAACACACTAGAGAGAGGAGTAGTATTATAGTAGTAGTAGAACACACTAGAGAGAGAGAGGAGTAGTATTATAGTAGTAGTAGAACACACTAGAGAGAGGAGTAGTATTCTAGTAGTAGTAGAACACACTAGAGAGAGAGGAGTAGTATTATAGTAGTAGTAGAACACACTAGAGAGAGGAGTAGTATTATAGTAGTAGAACACACTAGAGAGAGAGAGGAGTAGTATTATAATAGTAGTAGAACACACTAGAGAGAGGAGTAGTATTATAGTAGTAGTAGAACACACTAGAGAGAGAGAGGAGTAGTATTATAGTAGTAGTAGAACACAATAGAGAGAGAGCGGAGTAGCATTATAGTAGTAGTAGAACACACTAGAGAGAGAGAGGAGTAGTATTATAGTAGTAGTAGAACACACTAGAGAGGAGTAGTATTATAGTAGTAGTAGAACACACTAGAGAGAGGAGTAGTATTATAGTAGTAGTAGAACACACTAGAGAGAGGGGAGTAGTATTATAGTTGTAGTAGAACACACTAGAGAGAGGGAGGAGTAGTATTATAGTAGTAGTAGAACACACTAGAGAGAGGAGTAGTAATATAGTAGTAGTAGAACACACTAGAGAGAGGGAGGAGTAGTATTATAGTAGTAGTAGAACACACTAGAGAGAGGAGTAGTAATATAGTAGTAGTAGAACACACTAGAGAGAGGAGTAGTAGTAGAACACACTCGAGAGAGGAGTAGTATTATAGTAGTAGTAGAACACACTAGAGAGAGAGAGGAGTAGTATTGTAGTAGTAGAACACACTAGAGAGGAGTAGTATTATAGTAGTAGTAGAACACACTAGAGAGAGGAGTAGTATTATAGTAGTAGTAGAACACACTAGAGAGAGGAGTAGTATTATAGTAGCAGTAGAACACACTAGAGAGAGAGAGAGAGGAGTAGTATTATAGTAGTAGTAGAACACACTAGAGAGAGGAGTAGTATTATGGTAGTAGTAGAACACACTAGAGAGAGGAGTAGTATTATGGTAGTAGTAGAACACACTAGAGAGAGGAGTAGTATTATAGTAGTAGTAGAACACACTAGAGAGAGGAGTAGTATTATGGTAGTAGTAGAACACACTAGAGAGAGGAGTAGTATTATGGTAGTAGTAGAACACACTAGAGAGAGGAGTAGTATTATAGTAGTAGTAGTAGAACACACTAGAGAGAGGAGTAGTATTATAGTAGTAGTAGAACACACTAGAGAGAGAGAGGAGTAGTATTATGGTAGTAGTAGAACACACTAGAGAGGAGTAGTATTATAGTAGTAGTAGAACACACTAGAGAGAGGAGTAGTATTATAGTAGTAGTAGAACACACTAGAGAGAGGAGTAGTATTATAGTAGTAGTAGAACACACTAGAGAGAGGAGTAGTATTATAGTAGTAGTAGAACACACTAGAGAGAGGGGAGTAGTATTATAGTTGTAGTAGAACACACTAGAGAGAGGGAGGAGTAGTATTATAGTAGTAATACAACACACTAGAGGGAGGAGTAGTATTATAGTAGTAGTAGAACACACTAGAGAGAGAGAGGAGTAGTATTATAGTAGTAGTAGAACACACTAGCGAGAGGAGTAGTATTATAGTAGTAGTAGAACACACTAGAGAGAGAGAGAGAGAGGAGTAGTATTATAGTAGTAGTAGAACACACTAGAGAGAGGAGTAGTATTATAGTAGTAGTAGAACACACTAGCGAGAGGAGTAGTATTATAGTAGTAGTAGAACACACTAGAGAGAGAGAGAGAGGAGTAGTATTATAGTAGTAGTAGAACACACTAGAGAGAGGAGTAGTATTATAGTAGTAGTAGAACACACTAGAGAGAGAGAGGAGTAGTATTATAGTAGTAGTAGAACACACTAGAGAGAGGAGTAGTATTATAGTAGTAGTAGAACACACTAGAGAGAGAGAGGAGTAGTATTATAGTAGTAGTAGAACACACTAGAGAGGAGTAGTATTATAGTAGTAGTAGAACACACTAGAGAGAGGGAGGAGTAGTATTATAGTAGTAGTAGAACACACTAGAGAGAGGAGTAGTATTATGGTAGTAGTAGAACACACTAGAGAGAGAGAGGAGTAGTATTATAGTAGTAGTAGAACACACTAGAGAGAGGAGTAGTATTATAGTAGTAGTAGAACACACTAGAGAGAGGGAGGAGTAGTATTATAGTAGTAGTAGAACACACTAGAGAGAGGAGTAGTATTATAGTAGTAGAACACTAGAGAGAGGGAGGAGTAGTATTATAGTAGTAGTAGAACACACTAGAGAGGAGTAGTATTATAGTAGTAGTAGAACACACTAGAGAGAGGAGTAGTATTATAGTAGTAGTAGAACACACTAGAGAGAGGAGTAGTATTATAGTAGTAGTAGAACACACTAGAGAGAGGGGAGTAGTATTATAGTTGTAGTAGAACACACTAGAGAGAGGGAGGAGTAGTATTATAGTAGTAGTAGAACACACTAGAGAGAGGAGTAGTATTATGGTAGTAGTAGAACACACTAGAGAGAGAGAGGAGTAGTATTATAGTAGTAGTAGAACACACTAGAGAGGAGTAGTATTATAGTAGTAGAACACTAGAGAGAGGGAGGAGTAGTATTATAGTAGTAGTAGAACACACTAGAGAGGAGTAGTATTATAGTAGTAGTAGAACACACTAGAGAGAGGAGTAGTATTATAGTAGTAGTAGAACACACTAGAGAGAGGAGTAGTATTATAGTAGTAGTAGAACACACTAGAGAGAGGGGAGTAGTATTATAGTTGTAGTAGAACACACTAGAGAGAGGGAGGAGTAGTATTATAGTAGTAGTAGTAGAACACACTAGAGAGGAGTAGTATTATAGTAGAAGTAGAACACACTAGAGAGGAGTAGTATTATAGTAGTAGTAGAACACACTAGAGAGAGGAGTAGTATTATAGTAGTAGTAGAACACACTAGAGAGGGGAGTAGTATTCTAGTTGTAGTAGAACACACTAGAGAGAGGGAGGAGTAGTATTATAGTAGTAGTAGTAGAACACACGAGAGAGAGGAGTAGTATTATAGTAGTAGTAGAACACACTAGAGAGAGGAGTAGTAATATAGTAGTAGTAGAACACACTAGAGAGAGGAGTAGTATTATAGTAGTAGTAGAACACACTAGAGAGAGGAGTAGTAATATAGTAGTAGAACACACTAGAGAGAGGAGTAGTATTATAGTAGTAGTAGAACTCACGAGAGAGAGAGAGGAGTAGTATTATAGTAGTAGTAGAACACACTAGAGAGAGAGAGGAGAAGTATTATAGTAGTAGTAGAACACACTAGAGAGGAGTAGTATTATAGTAGTAGTAGAACACACTAGAGAGGAGTAGTATTATAGTAGTAGTAGAACACACTAGAGAGAGAGAGGAGTAGTATTATAGTAGTAGTAGAACACACTAGAGAGGAGTAGTATTATAGTAGTAGTAGAACACACTAGAGAGGAGTAGTATTATAGTAGTAGTAGAACACACTAGAGAGAGAGGAGTAGTATTATAGTAGTAGTAGAACACACTAGAGAGGAGTAGTATTATAGTAGTAGTAGAACACGCTAGAGAGAGGAGTAGTATTATAGTAGTAGTAGAACACACTAGAGAGAGAGGGGAGTAGTATTATAGTAGTAGTAGAACACACTAGAGAGAGGAGTAGTATTATAGTAGTAGTAGAACACACTAGAGAGAGGAGTAGTATTATAGTAGTAGTAGAACACACTAGAGAGAGGAGTAGTATTATAGTAGTAGTAGAACACACTAGAGAGAGAGAGAGGAGTTGTATTATAGTAGTAGTAGAACACACTAGAAAGAGAGGAGTAGTATTATAGTAGTAGTAGAACACACTAGAGAGAGGAGTAGTATTATAGTAGTAGTAGATCACACTAGAGAGGAGTAGTATTGTAGTAGTAGTAGAACACACTAGAGAGAGGAGTAGTAATATAGTAGTAGTAGAACACACTAGAGAGAGGAGTAGTATTATAGTAGTAGTAGAACACACTAGAGAGAGGAGTAGTAATATAGTAGTAGAACACACTAGAGAGAGGAGTAGTATTATAGTAGTAGTAGAACTCACGAGAGAGAGAGAGGAGTAGTATTATAGTAGTAGTAGAACACACTAGAGAGAGAGGAGAAGTATTATAGTAGTAGTAGAACACACTAGAGAGGAGTAGTATTATAGTAGTAGTAGAACACACTAGAGAGGAGTAGTATTATAGTAGTAGTAGAACACACTAGAGAGAGAGAGGAGTAGTATTATAGTAGTAGTAGAACACACTAGAGAGGAGTAGTATTATAGTAGTAGTAGTAGAACACGCTAGAGAGGAGTAGTATTATAGTAGTAGTAGAACACACTAGAGAGAGAGAGGAGTAGTATTATAGTAGTAGTAGAACACACTAGAGAGGAGTAGTATTATAGTAGTAGTAGAACACACTAGAGAGAGAGAGGAGTAGTATTATAGTAGTAGTAGAACACACTAGAGAGGAGTAGTATTATAGTAGTAGTAGAACACACTAGAGAGGAGTAGTATTATAGTAGTAGTAGTAGAACACGCTAGAGAGGAGTAGTATTATAGTAGTAGTAGAACACACTAGAGAGAGAGAGGAGTAGTATTATAGTAGTAGTAGAACACACTAGAGAGGAGTAGTATTATAGTAGTAGTAGAACACGCTAGAGAGAGGAGTAGTATTATAGTAGTAGTAGAACACACTAGAGAGAGGGGAGTAGTATTATAGTAGTAGTAGAACACACTAGAGAGGGAGTAGTATAATAGTAGTAGTAGAACACACTAGAAAGAGAGGAGTAGTATTATAGTAGTAGTAGAACACACTAGAGAGAGGAGTAGTATTATAGTAGTAGTAGATCACACTAGAGAGGAGTAGTATTGTAGTAGTAGTAGAACACACTAGAGAGACTAGTATTATAGTAGTAGTAGAACCCACTAGAGAGAGTAGTACTATAATACTTGCCCTACCTTATAGTATTTAAATAATTAATTACTTTATTCACTATGTGTGTGTGTGTGTGTGTGTGTGTGTGTGTGTTGGTGTGTGTGTGTCTTTATCTCTCACCGGGTTGTTTCCCGGTGTGTCCAGCAGTACTTCCGGGGCGATCCACCCCTCTGTCCCCGGTATCCCCGAGCGGAGAGAGAAACTAGTCCTTCCCTCAGGGATCTTTTTACACAGGCCGAAGTCTGATATCAGCGCTCTCACCCGCCCCAGGGGCCCTGGCTGAGACAACAGGATGTTACGAGGCTTCAGATCCCTGTGGACTGGAGAGAGAGAGAGATGGAGAGAGAGAGAGATGGAGAGAGAGAGAGATGAGAGAGAGACCGGAGAGAGAGAGAGAGAAGAGATAGAGAGAGAGAAAGCAAGGGGAGAGAGAGAAAGCAAGGGGAGAGATGGAGAGAGGGGGAGAGAGAAGTTAACAAATGGAGGGAGAGAGGTGTCAACAGTGGTGTTGTCAAATCACCGAGAGTCTCGAGTCCCTTGTGTTTGAGTCTGAGTCCAGTCTCGAGTCCCTTGTGTTTGAATCCAAGTCCAGCCTCGAGTCTAAGATGTGGTTTAGGACGTGGGATTGTGGATGCCAGGTCATCTGATGCAGCACTCCATCACTCTCCTTCATGGTCAAATAGCCCTTACACAGCATGGAGGTGTGTTGGGTCATTGTCCTGTTGAAAAACAAACACTAAGCCCAAACCAGATGGGATGGTATATCACTGCAGAATGCTGTGGTAGCCATGCTGGGTAAGTGTGCCTTGAATTCTAAATAAGTCACCAGCAGAGCAGCCCCACACCATAGCACCTCCTCCTCCATGCTTCACGGTGGGAACCACACATACGGAGATCATCTGTGCACCTCACTAAGACACGGCGGTTGGAACCAAAAATAATAAATTTGGACTCATCAGACCGAAGGACAGATTTCCACCAGTCTAAAATCCATTGCTCGTGTTTCTTGGTCCAAGCAAGTCTCTTCTCCTTATTGGTGTCCTTTCGTAGCAATTCAACTATAAAGGCCTGATTCACCATCTCCTCCGAACAGTTGATGTCTGTTACTTCAACTCTGTGAAGCATTTATTTGGGCTGTAAAAATCTAATAAACTTATCCTCTGGTTATCCTCTGGGTCTTCCTTTCCTGTGGCGGTCCTCATGAGAGCTAGTTTCATCATAGCGCTTGATGGTTTTTGCGACTGCACTTGAAGAAACTTTCAAAGTTCTTGAAACTTTCCGTATTGACTGACCATCATGCCTCAAAGTAGTGATGGACTGTCGTTTCTCTTTTCTTATTTGAGCTGTTCTTGCCATAATATGGACTTGGTCTTTTACCAAATAGGACTATCTTCTGTAAACCATCCCTACCTTGTCACAACACAACTGATTGGCTAAAACACATTGAGAAGGAAAGAAATCCCCGAAATTAACTTTTAACAAGACACACCTGTTAATTGAAATGCATTCCAGGTGACTACCATATGAAGCTGGTTGAGAGAATGCCAAGAGTGTACAAAGCTGTCATCGAGGCAGGGTGGCTATTTAAAGAATCTCAAATATAA
Organism: Oncorhynchus masou masou; assembly: GCF_036934945.1. Classification (NCBI taxonomy): domain Eukaryota; kingdom Metazoa; phylum Chordata; class Actinopteri; order Salmoniformes; family Salmonidae; genus Oncorhynchus; species Oncorhynchus masou. The sequence continues at coordinate 43,598 of NC_088216.1, read as the reverse complement.
AATATATTTTGATTTGTTTAAACTTTTTGGGTCCCACATGATTCCATATGTGTTATTTCATAGTTTGGAAGTCTTCACAATTATTCTACAATGTTGTGGTTTATCGTGTATTAAAAATTATACACTTTTTTGGTTCCTACATGATTCCTTATGTTGAATGCCATAGTTTTGATGTCTAAACTATTATCACTATAATTATTATTAATGTAGAAAATAGTTTTAAATAAAAAACCTTGAATGAGTAGGTGTGTCCAAACTTTTGACTGGAACTTTATGTTGGGTGAGTGGAGGTGACCGAGACCACACAAGGAAGGAAGGAAGGTAGGTAGGTAGGTAGGTAGGTAGGAAGGGGTCGGGTCGGACGGACGGACAGACAGCTGTATATAGTACCTATGTTTAGTGAGTGGAGGTGGCTGAGACCAAGGAAGGAAGGAAGGTAGGTAGGTAGGTAGGTAGGTAGGTAGGTAGGTAGGTAGGTAGGTAGGTGGGTAGGTAGGTGGGTAGGAAGGAAGGGGTCGGGTCGGACGGACGGACAGACAGCTGTATATACTACCTATGTTTAGTGAGTGGAGGTGGCTGAGACCACACATGGTCTGTTGTAGTACAGTGACCGGGCTGAGACCAGCATGGCACGACGGATCTTCCACATACTGGGGACAGTAGAGAACACACATGTTATAAACATTACATATATACACTACCAGGTTATATATATACACTACCAGGTTATATATACACTACCAGGTTATATATATACACTATCAGGTTATATATATATACTACCAGGTTATATATATACACTACCAGGTTATATATACACACTACCAGGTTATATATACACACTACCAGGTTATATATATATACACACTACCAGGTTATATATACACACTACCAGGTTATATATATATACTACCAGGTTATATATATATATATACACTACCAGGTTATATATACACACTACCAGGTTATATATATATACTACCAGGTTATATATATATACACACTACCAGGTTATATATACAATACCAGGTTATATACACACTACCAGGTTATATACACACTACCAGGTTATATACACACTACCAGGTTATATATACAATACCAGGTTATATACACACTACCAGGTTATATACACAATACCAGGTTATATATACAATACCAGGTTATATATACACTACCAGGTTATATACACACTACCAGGTTATATACACACTACCAGGTTATATATATATACTACCAGGTTATATATATGTATACACACTACCAGGTAATACATATATACACTACCAGGTTACATATATACACTACCAGGTTATATATATATATACTACCAGGTTATATATACACACTACCAGGTTATATATATACACTACCAGGTTATATATACACTACCAGGTTATATGACTACACTACCGGGTTATATACTTCCAGGTTATATAAATATACTTCCAGGTTATTTATTTATATATATATATATATATATATATATATATATATATATATATATATATATATATATATATATATATATGCACTACCAGGTTATATAAACACACAACCAGGTTATATACACACTACCAGGTTATATATATACACTACCAGGTTATATATACACTACCAGGTTATTTATATATATACACTACCAGGTTATATATACACTACCAGGTTATATATATATATATATATATATATATATATATATATACACACTACCAGATTATATATACACTACCATATTATATATACACTACCATATTATATATACACACTACCGGGTTATATACACACTACCAGGTTATATATACACACTACCAGGTTATATATATACACTACCAGGTTATATATATACACTACCAGGTTATATATATACACTACCAGGTTATATATATACACTACCATATTATATATACACACTACCAGGTTATATATACACACTACCAGATTATATATACACACTACCAGGTTATATATACACTACCAGGTTATATATACACACTACCAGGTTATATATACACTACCAGGTTACATATATACACTACCATATTATATATATACACTACCATATTATATATATACACTACCAGGTTATATATACACACTACCAGGTTATATATATATATATATATACACTACCAGATTATATATACACACTACCAGGTTATATACACACTACCAGGTTATATACACACACTACCAGATTATATATATACACTACCAGGTTATATACACACACTACCAGGTTATATACACACTACCAGGTTATATATACACACTACCAGGTTATATATATACACTACCAGGTTATATATACACTACCAGGTTATATATACACTAACAGGTTATATACACACTACCAGGTTATATATACACTACCAAGTTATTTATATATATATAAACTACCAGGTTATATATACACTACCAGGTTATATATATATATACACACTACCAGGTTATATATACACTACCAAGTTATTTATATATATATATACACACTACCAGGTTATATATACACTACCAGGTTATATATATATATACACACTACAAGGTTATATACACACTACAAGATTATATATACACTACCAGGTTATATATACACACTACCAGGTTATACACACACTACCAGGTTATATATACACTACCAGGTAATATATACACACAACCAGGTTATATATACACTACCAGGATATATATACACACTACCAGGTTATATATACACTACCAGGTTATTTATATATATATACACTACCAGGTTATATATACACTACCAGGTTATATATACACTACCAGGTTATATATATACACACACGACCAGGTTATATAAATATACACTACCAGGCTATATACACACTACCAGGTTATATACACACTACCAGATTATATACACAAACTACCAGGTTATATACACACTACCAGGTTATATATATATACACTACCAGGTTATATACACACTACCAGGTTATATATATACTACCAGGTTATATATACACACTACCAGGTTATACACACACTACCAGATTATATACACACACTACCAGGGTATATACACACTACCAGGTTATATATATATATATATACACTTCCAGGTTATATATACACACTACCAGGTTATATACACACTACCAGATTATATACACACACTACCAGGTTATATACACACTACCAGGTTATATATATACACTACCAGGTTATATACACACTACCAGGTTATATACACACTACCAGGTTATATATACACTACCAGGTTATATATACACACTACCAGGTTATATATACACTACCAGGTTATTTATATATATACACTACCAGGTTATATATATATACTACCAGGTTATATATATACACTACCAGGTTATATACATACACTACCAGGTTATATATACACACTACCAGGTTATATATACACACTACCAGGTTATATATATATACACTACCAGGTTATATATACACACACTACCAGGTTATATATACACACTACCAGGTTATATATACACACAACCAGGTTATATATATACACTACCAGGTTATATATACGCACTACCAGGTTATATACACACTACCAGATTATATAAACACACTACCAGGTTATATACACACTACCAGGTTATATACACACTAACAGGTTATATACACACTACAAGGTTATATACACACTAGCAGGTTATATATACACACTACCAGGTTATATATACACACTACCAGGTTATATATACGTACTACCAGGTTATATACACACTACCAGATTATATACACACACTACCAGGTTATATACACACTACCAGGTTTATATATATATATACACTACCAGATTATATATACACTACCAGGTTATTTATATATATACACAATACCAGGTTATATATACACACTACCAGGTTATATACACACTACCAGGTTATATACACACTGCCAGGTTATATATACACTACCAGGTTATATATACACACAACCAGGTTATATATACACACTACCAGGTTATATATACACACTACCAGGTTATATACACACTGCCAGGTTATATATACACTACCAGGTTATATACACACAACCAGGTTATATATACTTCCAGGTTATGTATATATACACTACCAGGTTATATACACACTACCAGGTTATATATATATACATACACTACCAGGTTATATATACACACTACCAGGTTATATATACACTACCAGGTTATATATACACTACCAGGTTATATATATACACACAACCAGGTTATATATACACTACCAGTGTTAGAGCCGATTTGGACATATTTGTGTAAAAGACTGAACATATGGAGCTCCATGTACATTTGTGTAAATATATTAACTATTAATGTAAATGATGAAATATTAGGTACGTACCATTATGATTTATATTTACCTGATTTGAGATATATTCATTTGTCGTTTGTGTAACTCAGTTTTTGTCCCCCCCTCTTGCCTATTCATTGTATTGTGGTAAGTGTGTTAGGATAAAGGCAGGAAGTTGGGCCTTCGGGAGAGGGAGTCCTTGCTAGATGCGGGAGCGGTATAGTTTTTTGACCATACATACATCCATACATACATCCATACATCCATACATACATACATACAGACAGGTCATAATATGTATTTTCCATATCAAGTATTCTCTGCTTTAAGTTGTTTGGAGAATAATTTATTTGTTAGATATAAGAAGAATAAACATTTTTGTTGCACCATATCCCTGGATGTCATGGAATGTTTGGCCGTTTGGAAACCTTGAGTGTGGACTGTATGCGTACCAAACAACCCCGCTTCAGGCTTGGGCAGTGGCTATGGTAAAGACGAAAGGAAGCCACTACATTCAAGTCAAAAAACTCCGTGAAGGATTACTATCGGAAGGAAATCTCCGGTTCGGACACACGCTGGATATTGTTGTATTTGTAATTGCATTCGGATCGCAAGGACAGCTCGCTTGGAAGGATTTGAACTCCTAGAATTCGCCAGCCATGAGTAACCACTGCGAATGAATGAGCTGCCCTGTTCAATGCGATCGTTTGATCATGCATATTATGGAAGCGCAAACGTGCTTTTAATTGGAATGTTTGATCAACTTGGGAATGGAATTCAAAACACAGCGTTGTGAAAACAATTAAGAAGTTTAAGTTTGGGTAACACTTAGATCCTACGCACAATGTAGGTTAATCTTATGTCTAATATTTGGCCTCACGTGTAAATGCAATGCAACGAATGCAATCTAAGGATCTAAAGCCAACTGTGTGTTTAAACTTCATTAAAGGGACAACTGATAATGGGATGAAATGTTTAAAACGCATATAAAATGCCGAACTTGCACATGTGCAATTCAAAATGGGTCGATATGCTAAAATGGAGGACTGTTTTAAAGCACTAAAGGAGGTCTAAAGGGGCATTACGTTTAACAATCAAAACCAACAACTATGTCATTGTAAATTGAGTGAACTAAAAGTGAATGATGGAGGATGAAATCCCAAATAAGACTCCACTGGAGAGGGCAGAGGAGCATCTAAATTCACTCTATGCAGCCCGGAGAGGCAAACTTGGAGTGTGTACACGTAAAATGAATGAAATAAAAGCCCTTCTTGTTGATGGAGGAAACATTGAAACTGTGGATGAGAGTCTTGAAGCATTTCATGCTGTTCTCAATGACTTTAAGAATGCTCATGATTCTGTGCTAGAGCTGGTCACAGAGGAGGAACACGAACAGGAGAGCATTAACTATTATCAACCAAGAATGAGAACTTATGAACATTTCCTGAAAGAGGTGGAAATATGGAAAAAAGCTGAAATCGAGCCACAAACGCTCATTGAACCACATGACAGCATTTCCAATGTGTCAAAAACATCAAGTAAAACAAAGTATTCTAAGACTGCTTCCTCAGTGTCCTCTGCACGCCTAAAAGCTGAGGCAGAACGAGCAGCTCTACTAGCTCGCCAAGCATCATTACAGGACAAGCATGCATTGGAACTGGAGAAAGCTCAACTGGAACAACAGAAAGCTCAACTGAATGTTAGGATGGAAAAAATGGCACTGGAAACGGACATAGCAGCATTAAATGCCAAACTGAAGGTCCTGGAGAGTGACTCAACTTCTCAATCCCATGTTGTGGCAGCCCATTTTCTAAGCCAAGAAGATGGAATGAACTCTTATTTTGAGAACCAGGGACCCGAGGTCTATAAGGAACCTGTACCTGTTGAGTTTGCTGCATTAGGTGCAGTTCCAAAGACCCCGCTACAAAGAGTTTTACAACCGACCACAAAGCCATCAAAACCTATTCAGAAAACAGTCATAAACCACACCCTTCAGCAGCCAACATCAAGGTCTAGCAATCAACACGGAATCAACACTGCGGGTATCAGCCATGATAACCTCTCTACTGTCATGCAAAGGCAGAATGAAATTGCTGACCTCCTTGTACTACAGCACAAACAGGCCACACTCCCTGTTAGGGAGATACCTATGTTTGACGGTGATCCTCTAAACTTTAGGCCATTTATGCGTGCATTTGAGCATGGTATAGAAGATAAGACAAGCAGTCACCAGGATAGGCTCTATTACCTGGAACAGTACACCTCTGGTCAGCCCAAGGATCTGGTCCGTAGTTGTCTGCATATGGAAGCCAGAAGAGGATATGCAGAGGCTAAGAGGTTGTTAAAGGAACACTTTGGCAATGAAATCAAAGTCACCACTGCTTACATGGAAAAAGCTTGGAACTGGACAAACATCAAACCGGATGATGGAAAGGGACTGGGTGGCTATGCACTCTATCTTAGAGGATGCTGTAACGCTATGCAAGACCTACAGAACATGGAAGAGCTTAATCTTCCCTCCAACATAAAGTTGATCATGTCAAAACTTCCCTACAAACTAAGGGAAAAATGGAGGTCTACGGCATGTGATATTTTAGAGAGAAGCCACCTGAGGGCCCAGTTCAGTGACCTTGTGACATTCATGGAAAAACAGGCCAAAATACTGCAGGATCCTTTGTACGGAGATATCCAAGATCCCCTGATCAACAAAAGGTTTTTAAAACCAAAACAGAAGCTGACTTTAAGCAGCAGTTCAAGTCCAAGAGTAGGGGAAGCAGCTTTGCCACTGCAGTAGCTGTAGTGGCAGATTGTGACCCTGAAAAACCTCTAAAAGAACAAACATTCAAAGTCAAGAAACCAGGCACCTACCCTTCTTATTCTCCCAGTATCTCATGTGTATTTTGCGCTGGTGAGCATTTCCTGGTCGACTGCCAACAGGTGAAGGCACAGCCACACGAAGCCAAGGTTGAGTTTCTGAGATCAAAAGGCCTTTGTTTTGGCTGTTTGATGAGAGGACACTTAAGCAAAGAATGTAAAAGAAGGATGACCTGTCAGAAATGTCAAAGAAAGCACCCCACGATCCTGCACATTGAAGGAAGAGAGAGATTTAGATCTCTGAAGGCCGATACGAGGGGTGTAGCAGTAAGGCGGGAGGAGACTGTCAGCAGTGCTCTTGTTTCACTGGAAGCTGGTGAAGATACCGGGGCCGGTACAGATTGTGCACTTGCGATTGTGCCAGTTCAAGTAAAGATGGCAAATGGAAGCAGGTCTACGTTAACCTATGCATTTCTCGATTCTGGTAGCTCAGCAACATTTTGTACGGAGAGACTCATGAGGCAGTTGCAAGCTAAAGGCAGTGAGACTGAAATTCTGCTACGCACAATGGGGCAGGAGAGTCCTACCAAGAGCTTTGAGATATCTGGATTAGAGATTGGCAATGTGGAAGGTGACACATTTCTTGCATTACCAAAGGTCTACACCCAAAATAAGATCCCAGTGACAAGAGAAAATATTCCCACTCAGAAAGATCTCAAAAGGTGGCCATACCTGAAAGAGGTTCAGTTGAAGGAAATTGACGCCGACGTCGAACTCCTGATTGGCGTAAATGCTCCAAAGGCAATGGAACCCTGGAAAATCATAAATAGTCAAGGCAACGGACCGTATGCAGTGAAAACCCTCTTTGGATGGGTGATGAACGGTCCTCTTAACAATTGTACCATGGCAGAAGAATCTGGGCATCCTACGGTGATGGCCAATCGTATCTCAATGGCCGACCTGGGGGTTCTTCTTGTAAATCAGTACAACCATGACTTCCCTGAGAGAGGGTATGAAGAGAAAAGTGAGATGTCAGCTGAGGATCGTAGGTTTATGGAGATCGTATCAAGCTCCATAACCCTCAAAGACCATCACTACTACTTACCGTTGCCCTTTCGCAAAAAAGATGTAGTCCTGCCAAACAATCGTGACATGGCAAAGCAGCGGGCTCTAAATATTATCAGGAAGTTCAAGAAGGACAAAGGTTACGCTGCAGAGTACAAAGGCTTCATGGAAGAGATGATAACAAAAGGTTACGCCGAGAAGGTACCACAAGAACAGCTCCTCAGAGAGAAAGGCAAGGTATGGTACATACCACACCATGGCGTTCACCATAAGCGCAAAGGAACGATACGAGTAGTGTTTGACTGTTCATCATCCTATAAAGGTACATCTCTTAACAGTGAACTCCTTCAAGGCCCTGACCTGGCAAACACGCTTATAGGAGTCTTGCTAAGATTTCGGCAAGAGCACATTGCCATGATGGCAGACATCGAAGGAATGTTCCATCAAGTACGTGTCCATGAAGATTACTTAGACTTCCTACGATTCCTATGGTGGCCGGACGGTGATACTAACAAAAGATTGGAGGAGTACAGAATGAAGGTTCATCTTTTCGGTGCTATATCCTCTCCAAGTTGTGCAAACTTTGCACTGCAAAAAACTGCAGAAGACAACTGTGAGAGGTACAATGAAGAGGTGATTCAAACAGTCAAGTCCAACTTCTATGTTGATGACTGCCTCAAGTCAGTGGCCACAGAAGAACAAGCCATAGCCCTCACAAAAAACCTCAGGGTTGTGTGCTCTCAGGGTGGGTTCAAATTGACCAAGTGGGTCAGCAACAGCCGCACTGTGCTGGCTTCTATCCCTGATGAACACAAAGCCAAGCAGATAAAGGAATTGGACCTGGACAGAGAAAAGCTGCCTGTTGAAAGAGCACTTGGAATCCGATGGAACATTGAAAGAGATGCATTTACCTTCCGGGTCACTGTCAAGAACAGACAGATTGAACTTGAGGATTCAACTTTTTGGACGGACAGCCAGTCTGTGCTAAAATACATCCGCAATGATACCAAGAGATTCCATACCTTTGTGGCTAATAGGGTTGCTATGATCCGTGACCTATCGAAAGCAAAACAGTGGAGGTATTTGAACTCCAAACACAACCCAGCCGATGATGCCTCAAGAGGATTACATGTTGAAATGTTCCTGAACTCAAAGAGATGGTGCAATGGACCAGAATTCCTGGAGAAACCAGAAACTCAATGGCCGAAAGTCCCCGAGGAGCTTAACTCCATCCCTCCGGATGATCCAGAGGTGAGGGAAGACGTAATCGTAAACAGTACAAGTGTGGAAGAAAAGAGTCCAACCAGCAAACTGATTGAGTACTATTCAACATGGAACAGCTTGAAGAAAGCAGTTGCCTGGATGCTGAAACTGAAGAAACGTCTTCTACAGTTAAGCCAGAAAAGGAAAATTCTCTCTCAAACTGATCCAGATCAGAGTCTGACAAACTCACTGAAGGAACAAATTGACAAGTTCAAACTGACGTTTGGAAAAGAAAGTCTGTCTGTGGATGACCTAGATGAAGCAGAAAAGGTCATCATCCGATTTGAACAACGACAGCACTTTAAACAAGAAATTGCACTAGTTGTGAAAGGAAAACAATGTGCCAAGAGAAGTGGCTCAATCTGTAAGCTTGATCCAATTGTTGACAATGGTATTCTGAGAGTAGGAGGAAGGTTAAGCAAAGCTGCTATGCCTACGGAACTAAAGAATCCTATGATCCTTCCAAAAGACTCCTACATCTCTAGACTGATCTTACTCCATATCCATGAGCAGGTTGGCCACTCTGGGAGAGGTCACATGCTTTCTAGACTTCGCCAGCGATATTGGATACCCTGTGCCAACTCTTTAGCAAGGAAGATCCTTAAGAGCTGTGTCTTTTGCAGGCGGATGCAAGCTAGAGCTGGAGAACAGAAGATGGCCGACCTTCCACAAGATCGGGTGTCACCTGATTTGCCGCCTTTCACCCATGTGGGCATAGATTACTTCGGCCCCATAGAGGTGAAGCGAGGCCGCGTTCATGTGAAGCGGTATGGTGTGATCTTTACTTGCCTTGTGAGTCGAGCTGTCCATCTAGAAGTTGCTAGTTATCTGGATACTGATTCCTGCATCAATGCCCTGCGCAGGTTTATCTGTCGAAGGGGCCCAGTAACAAGTATCAGAACAGACAATGGCACCAACTTTGTTGGAACACACAGAGAGCTAGAAGAAGCTATGAAAGAGCTGGATCACAGCAAGATTCAAAATGAATTACTGAAGGAAGGAGTGACATGGTCATTCAACCCTCCCTCTGGAGCCCACCATGGGGGGTATGGGAGAGGTTGATCCGACTGGTGAAAAAGATCCTCTATTCAGTCCTTAAAGAGCAAGTACTGGATGATGAGGCTTTGCAGACCGCCTTGTGTGAAGTTGAGGCGATTATGAACGACAGACCAATCACTACTGTAACAAATGACCCTAATGATTTAGAACCCCTGACTCCGAACCATCTGCTTCATCTGAAAGCTAAGCCAGTCCTGCCACCAGGACTATTCCAGAGAAGCGACCTATACACACGAAGGAGATGGAAGCAAGTACAATATATCACTGACCTCTTCTGGAAGAGATGGATCAGGGAGTATCTTCCACTTATGCAGGAGCGGAACAAGTGGAACAAAACTAAGAGAAACTTCAGTCCTGGTGACCTCGTGGTCATCGTCGACGACACCGCCCCAAGGAACTCCTGGCTAATGGGGCGTGTGGTGGAGGCCTTGCCAGGGGCCAAAGGTCTTGTCCGGAGCGTCATGGTTAAGACTAAGACCAATATCTTACAGAGACCTATCAATAAACTCTGTCTGCTCCTTGAGGCGACTGAGTGAAACACACACACACACACACACACACACACAGTGCTCCATCTTAGAATCACGTGCACCTCTGATTCGTTGATGTCGTACTCTTACATTCTTTGATGTCATACATTTTTGGACGTCAAACTCTTGACATTTTTGGAAGTTGAACACCTTTGCACTTCAACTCAGACTGAGATCTATGGACTATGACTATTTTTCTATATGGCACCTTGTATATTTGTATATAGCTATGAACTGTAATAGTGCTCTGGTATAGAATGTTTTGTGTATTGGCTCTATGTCTGAATATTAAGTAATTGTTGTGCATTCAGGCAGTCAACAATTAGGGGCCGGTATGTTAGAGCCGATTTGGACATATTTGTGTAAAAGACTGAACATATGGAGCTCCATGTACATTTGTGTAAATATATTAACTATTAATGTAAATGATGAAATATTAGGTACGTACCATTATGATTTATATTTACCTGATTTGAGATATATTCATTTGTCGTTTGTGTAACTCAGTTTTTGTCCCCCCCTCTTGCCTATTCATTGTATTGTGGTAAGTGTGTTAGGATAAAGGCAGGAAGTTGGGCCTTCGGGAGAGGGAGTCCTTGCTAGATGCGGGAGCGGTATAGTTTTTGACCATACATACATCCATACATACATCCATACATCCATACATACATACATACAGACAGGTCATAATATGTATTTTCCATATCAAGTATTCTCTGCTTTAAGTTGATTGGAGAATAATTTATTTGTTAGATATAAGAAGAATAAACATTTTTGTTGCACCATATCCCTGGATGTCATGGAATGTTTGGCCGTTTGGAAACCTTGAGTGTGGACTGTATGCGTACCAAACAACCCCGCTTCAGGCTTGGGCAGTGGCTATGGTAAAGACGAAAGGAAGCCACTACAATCAAGTTATATACACACTGCCAGGTTATATATACACTGCCAGGTTATATATACACTACCAGGTTATATATATATACTTCCAGGTTATGTATATATATATACACTACCAGGTTATATATACACTACCAGGTTATACAAATACATACACTATATATACACTACCAGGTTTATATATACACTTATATATAGGTTATATATACACTACCAGGTTATACAAATACATACACAACAGGTTATATATACATACACTAACAGGTTATATATATTATATATATACACTAACCAGGTTATATATACACTTATATATACCAGGTTATATATACAAATACATACACTAACAGGTTATATATACATACACTAACACCAGGTTATATATACACTACCAGGTTATATATATATATACACTACCAGGTTATATATACACACTACCAGGTTATATACACACTACCAGGTTATATATACACTACCAGGTTATATATACAATACCAGGTTATTTATATATATATATATATATATATATATATATATATATATATATATATATATACACACACAATACCAGGTTATATATACACACTACCAGGTTATATGTATATATACACTACCAGGTTATATACACACACTACCAGGTTATATACACACTACCAGGTTTTATATATATATATATATATATATATATATATATATATATATATATATATATATATATATATATATACAATACCAAGTTATATATACACACTACCAGGTTATATACACACTACCAGGTTATATACACACTGCCAGGTTATATATACACTACCAGGTTATATATACACACAACCAGGTTATATATACACACTACCAGGTTATATATACACACTACCAGGTTATATACACACTGCCAGGTTATATATACACTACCAGGTTATATACACACAACCAGGTTATATATACTTCCAGGTTATGTATATATACACTACCAGGTTATATACACACTACCAGGTTATATATATACATACACTACCAGGTTATATATACACACAACCAGGTTATATATACACTACCAGGTTATATACACACTGCCAGGTTATATATACACTACCAGGTTATATACACACAACCAGGTTATATATATATACTTCCATGTTATGTATATATATATACACACTACCAGGTTATATATACACTACCAGGTTATATATACACTACCAGGTTATATATACACTACCAGGTTATACACACACTACCAGGTTATATATACACTACCAGGTAATATATACAATACCAGGTTATATATACACTACCAGGTTATATACACACTACCAGGTTATATACACACTACCAGGTTATATATATATACACACTACCAGGTTATATATATATACACACTACCAGGTTATATATACACTACCAGGTTATATACACACTACCAGGTTATATACACACTACCAGGTTATATACACACTACCAGGTTATATACACACTACCAGGTTATATATACAATACCAGGTTATATACACACTACCAGGTTATATACACAATACCAGGTTATATATACAATACCAGGTTATATACACACTACCAGGTTATATATATATACTACCAGGTTATATATATATACTACCAGGTTATATATATGTATACACACTACCAGGTAATACATATACACTACCAGGTT
>NC_088216.1:17500-22500 GCF_036934945.1 Oncorhynchus masou masou | reverse complement strand
TTATATATACACTACCAGGTTATATACACACAACCAGGTTATATATATATACTTCCAGGTTATGTATATATATATACACTACCAGGTTATATATACACTACCAGGTTATACAAATACATACACTAACAGGTTATATATACATACACTAACAGGTTATATATACACTACCAGGTTATATATATACACACAACCAGGTTATATATACACTCCCAGGTTATATATATACACTACCAGGTTATATATACACTACCAGGTTATACAAATACATACACTAACAGGTTATATATACATACACTAACAGGTTATATATACACTACCAGGTTATATATATACACACAACCAGGTTATATATACACTCCCAGGTTATATATATACACTACCAGGTTATATATACACTACCAGGTTATTTATATATATATATATATACACAATACCAGGTTATATATACACACTACCAGGTTATATGTATATATACACTACCAGGTTATATACACACACTACCAGGTTATATACACACTACCAGGTTATATATATATATATATATATACACAATACCAGGTTATATATACACACTACCAGGTTATATACACACTACCAGGTTATATACACACTGCCAAGTTATATATACACTACCAGGTTATATATACACACAACCAGGTTATATATACACACTACCAGGTTATATATACACACTACCAGGTTATATACACACTGCCAGGTTATATATACACTACCAGGTTATATACACACAACCAGGTTATATATATACTTCCAGGTTATGTATATATACACTACCAGGTTATATACACACTACCAGGTTATATATATACATACACTACCAGGTTATATATACACACAACCAGGTTATATATACACTACCAGGTTATATACACACTGCCAGGTTATATATACACTACCAGGTTATATACACACAACCAGGTTATATATATATACTTCCATGTTATGTATATATATATACACACTACCAGGTTATATATACACTACAAGGTTATATATACACTACCAGGTTATATATACACTACCAGGTTATACACACACTACCAGGTTATATATACACTACCAGGTAATATATACACACAACCAGGTTATATATACACTACCAGGATATATATACACACTACCAGGTTATATATACACTACCAGGTTATTTATATATATATACACTACCAGGTTATATATACACTACCAGGTTATATATACACTACCAGGTTATATATATACACACACGACCAGGTTATATAAATATACACTACCAGGCTATATACACACTACCAGGTTATATACACACTACCAGATTATATACACAAACTACCAGGTTATATACACACTACCAGGTTATATATATATACACTACCAGGTTATATACACACTACCAGGTTATATATATACTACCAGGTTATATATACACACTACCAGGTTATACACACACTACCAGATTATATACACACTACCAGGGTATATACACACTACCAGGTTATATATATATATATATATATATACACTTCAGGTTATATATACACACTACCAGGTTATATACACACTACCAGATTATATACACACACTACCAGGTTATATATACACTACCAGGTTATATATACACTACCAGGTTATATATATGTTATATACACACTACCAGGTTATATACACACTACCAGGTTATATATACACTACCAGGTTATATATACACACTACCAGGTTATATATACACTACCAGGTTATATATACACTACCAGGTTATTTATATATATACACTACCAGGTTATATATATATACTACCAGGTTATATATATACACTACCAGGTTATATACATACACTACCAGGTTATATATACACACTACCAGGTTATATATACACACTACCAGGTTATATATATATACACTACCAGGTTATATATACACACACTACCAGGTTATATATACACACTACCAGGTTATATATACACACAACCAGGTTATATATATACACTACCAGGTTATATATATATATATATACATACAATACCAGGTTATATATACACACTACCAGGTTATATACACACTACCAGGTTATATACACACTGCCAGGTTATATATACACTACCAGGTTATATATACACACAACCAGGTTATATATACACACTACCAGGTTATATATACACACTACCAGGTTATATACACACTGCCAGGTTATATATACACTACCAGGTTATATACACACAACCAGGTTATATACACACAACCAGGTTATATATATATACTTCCATGTTATGTATATATATATACACACTACCAGGTTATATATACACTACCAGGTTATATATACACTACCAGGTTATATATACACTACCAGGTTATACACACACTACCAGGTTATATATACACTACCAGGTAATATATACACACAACCAGGTTATATATACACTACCAGGATATATATACACACTACCAGGTTATATATACACTACCAGGTTATTTATATATATATACACTACCAGGTTATATATACACTACCAGGTTATATATACACTACCAGGTTATATATATACACACACGACCAGGTTATATAAATATACACTACCAGGCTATATACACACTACCAGGTTATATACACACTACCAGATTATATACACAAACTACCAGGTTATATACACACTACCAGGTTATATATATATACACTACCAGGTTATATACACACTACCAGGTTATATATATACTACCAGGTTATATATACACACTACCAGGTTATACACACACTACCAGATTATATACACACACTACCAGGGTATATACACACTACCAGGTTATATATATATATATATATACACTTCCAGGTTATATATACACACTACCAGGTTATATACACACTACCAGATTATATACACACACTACCAGGTTATATATACACTACCAGGTTATATATACACTACCAGGTTATATATATGTTATATACACACTACCAGGTTATATACACACTACCAGGTTATATATACACTACCAGGTTATATATACACACTACCAGGTTATATATACACTACCAGGTTATATATACACACTACCAGGTTATATATACACTACCAGGTTATTTATATATATACACTACCAGGTTATATATATATACTACCAGGTTATATATATACACTACCAGGTTATATACATACACTACCAGGTTATATATACACACTACCAGGTTATATATACACACTACCAGGTTATATATATATACACTACCAGGTTATATATACACACACTACCAGGTTATATATACACACTACCAGGTTATATATACACACAACCAGGTTATATATATACACTACCAGGTTATATATATATATATATACATACAATACCAGGTTATATATACACACTACCAGGTTATATACACACTACCAGGTTATATACACACTGCCAGGTTATATATACACTACCAGGTTATATATACACACAACCAGGTTATATATACACACTACCAGGTTATATATACACACTACCAGGTTATATACACACTGCCAGGTTATATATACACTACCAGGTTATATACACACAACCAGGTTATATACACTTCCAGGTTATGTATATATACACTACCAGGTTATATACACACTACCAGGTTATATATATACATACACTACCAGGTTATATATACACACTACCAGGTTATATATACACTACCAGGTTATATATACACTACCAGGTTATATATATACACACAACCAGGTTATATATACACTACCAGGTTATATACACACTGCCAGGTTATATATACACACTACCAGGTTATATATACACTACCAGGTTATATATATACACACAACCAGGTTATATATACACTACCAGGTTATATACACACTGCCAGGTTATATATACACTGCCAGGTTATATATACACTACCAGGTTATATACACACAACCAGGTTATATATATATATACTTCCAGGTTATGTATATATATATACACTACCAGGTTATATATACACTACCAGGTTATACAAATACATACACTAACAGGTTATATATACATACACTAACAGGTTATATATACACTACCAGGTTATATATATACACACAACCAGGTTATATATACACTCCCAGGTTATATATATACACTACCAGGTTATATATACACTACCAGGTTATACAAATACATACACTAACAGGTTATATATACATACACTAACAGGTTATATATACACTACCAGGTTATATATATACACACAACCAGGTTATATATACACTCCCAGGTTATATATATACACTACCAGGTTATATATACACTACCAGGTTATACAAATACATACACTAACAGGTTATATATACACACAATACCAGGTTATATATACACACTACCAGGTTATATGTATATATACACTACCAGGTTATATACACACACTACCAGGTTATATACACACTACCAGGTTATATATACACTACCAGGTTATATAATAATAATAATAATAATAATATATCCCATTTAGCAGACGCTTTTGTCCAAAGCGACTTACAAGTCGGCTGGGGCCACTACTTTTACATATGGGTGGCCCCAGCGGGAATCGAACCCACGCGCTTGGCGTTGCAAAGCCATGCTCTACCGACTGAGCCACACAGGACCACATATCTACACTACCAGGTTATATATATACACACAACCAGGTTATATATACACTACCAGGTTATATATACACTACCAGGTTATATAACTACACTACCAGGTTATATATATACACTACCAGGTTATATATACACACTACCAGGTTTATTATACACACTACCTGGTTATATATATACACTACCAGGTTATATATACACACTACCAGGTTAAATACACACTACCAGGTTATATATACACACTATCAGGTTATATATACACACAACCAGGTTATATATATATACACTACCAGGTTATATATATACGCACTACCAGGTTATATATACACACTACCAGATTATATACACACACTACCAGGTTATATACACACACTACCAGGTTATATACACACTACCAGG
>NC_088216.1:0-7500 GCF_036934945.1 Oncorhynchus masou masou | reverse complement strand
GGGGTTGTTATCCTGGCACCACACTGCCAGGTCTCTGACCTGTAGGCTGTCTCATCGTTGAGGGAGGGGTTGTTATCCTGGCACCACACTGCCAGGTCTCTGACCTGTAGGCTGTCTCATCGTTGTCGGTGATGTTATCCTGGCACCACACTGCCAGGTCTCTGACCTGTAGGCTGTCTCATCGTTGAGGGAGGAGTTGTTATCCTGGCACCACACTGCCAGGTCTCTGACCTGTAGGCTGTCTCATCGTTGAGGGAGGGGTTGTTATCCTGGCACCACACTGCCAGGTCTCTGACCTGTAGGCTGTCTCATCGTTGAGGGAGGGGTTGTTATCCTGGCACCACACTGCCAGGTCTCTGACCTGTAGGCTGTCTCATCGTTGTCGGTGATCAGGACTACCACCGTTGTGTCGTCAGCAAACTTAATGATGGTGTTGGAGTCGCACAGTCGCGGGTGAAAAAGGAGTACAGGAGGAAGCCCATCAGGAAGTCCAGGAATTGAATGGGAGTTGGAAACACCGCCCCCTACTGTACAGGGGGAAGCCCGTCAGGAAGTCCAGGAATTGAATTGGAGTTGGAAACACCGCCCCCTACTGTAAAGGAGGAAGCCCGTCAGGAAGTCCAGGTATTGAATTGGAATTGGAAACACCGCCCCCTACTGTACAGGAGGAAGCCCATCAGGAAGTCCAGGTATTGAATTGGAGTTGGAAACACCGCCCCCTACTGTACAGGAGGAAGCCCGTCAGGAAGTCCAGGTATTGAATGGGAGTTGGAAACACCGCCCCCTACTGTACAGGAGGAAGCCCGTCAGGAAGTCCAGGTATTGAATTGGAGTTGGAAACACCGCCCCCTACTGTACAGGAGGAAGCCCGTCAGGAAGTCCAGGTATTGAATTGGAGTTGGAAACACCGCCCCCTACTGTACAGGGGGAAGCCCATCAGGAAGTCCAGGTATTGAATTGGAGTTGGAAACACCGCCCCCTACTGTACAGGGGGAAGCCCGTCAGGAAGTCCAGGATCCAGTTGCAGAGGGAGGAGTTTCGGGTCCTTAGCTTAGTGATGAGCTTTGAGGGCACTATAGTGTTGAACGCTGAGCTGTAGTCAACTATGGTGTTCTGCATGAAACATGTAGGTATTACAGACTGGCTCAGAGAAAGGTTGAAAATGTCAGTGAAGACACTTGCCAGTTGGTCAGCGCATGCACGTCCTGGTAATCAGTCTTGTGAATGTTGACCGGTTTAAATATCATGCTCCGAGTACACATCCATCTGGCCCTGCGTCACGTCGGCTATGGAGAGATCTATCTATGGAGAGCATGATCACAGTTTTTTTTTCTCGTTATTTTACCAGGTAAGTTGACTGAGAACACGTTCTCATTTGCAGCAACGACCTGGGGAATAGTTACAGGGGAGAGGAGGGGGATGAATGAGCCAATTGTAAACTGGGGATTATTAGGTGAACGTGATGGTTTGAGGGCCAGATTGGGAATTTAGCCAAGACACCGGGGTTAACACCCCGACTCTTACGATAAGTGTCATGGGATCTTTAATGACCTCAGAGTCAGGACACCCGTTTAACGTCCCATCCGAAAGACGGCACCCTACACAGGGTTGGGATATTTAGACCAGAGGAAAGAGTGCCTCCTACTGGCCCTCCAACACCACTTCCAGCAGCATCTGGTCTCCCATCCAGGGACAACCCTGCTTAGCTTCAGAAGCAAGCCAGCAGTGGGATGCATGGTGGTATGCTGGCATACCAGCAATTGTCCTCATACACACAATTGTCCTGAACAGCTGGTGCCCTCATGCATGGATCAGTATTGCTTGCTTCAAAGCATGCAAAGAAGGCATTTAGCTCGTCTGATTAGGCTCCTGTCACTGGGCGGCTTGCGGCTGGGTTTCCCTTTGTAATCCGTAATAGTTTGCAAGCCCCACCACATCCAACGTGCATCAGAGCCGTTGTTGGAGGATTCAATCTTCGTCCTGTATTGACAGTCCTGTTTGATGGTTCGGCTGAGGGCATAGCAAGATCTATTATAAGCGTCCGGTTTGTGTCCCGCTCCTTGAAA
This sequence comes from Oncorhynchus masou masou, assembly GCF_036934945.1. Classification (NCBI taxonomy): domain Eukaryota; kingdom Metazoa; phylum Chordata; class Actinopteri; order Salmoniformes; family Salmonidae; genus Oncorhynchus; species Oncorhynchus masou. Next base: position 5,434 of record NC_088216.1, on the reverse strand, counting down.
GCAGCAACTCTAGCCTTTAGCTCAATGCAGATGTTGCCTGTTATCCATGGCTTCTGGTTGGGGTATGCGTACGGTCACTGTGGGGACGACGTCATTGATGCACTTATTGATGAAGCCAGTGACTGTTAAGGTGTCCTTAACACCATGTGACATGCTGGTAGAAATGAGGTAAAACGGATGTAAATTTTACCCGGGCACTAGGAGTGCCACTTCTGGGTGAGCATTCTCTTGTTTGCTTGGGGCCTTATACAGCTCGTTGAGTGACCAACATCTAAATGAATTACCACCTTCTAAATGAATTACCACCATCTAGATCAATGACCACCTTCTAAATGAATTACCAACATCTATATAAATAACCACCATCTATATGAATTACCACCATCTATATGAATTACCACCATCGAGATGAATTACCCCCATCTAAATGAATTACCATCTATATGAATTACCACCATCTAAATAAATTACCACCCTCTAAATGAATTACCATCTATATGAATAACCACCATCTATATGAATTACCACCATCTAAATTAATTACCACCCTCTAAATGAATTACCATCTATATGAATTACCACCATCTAAATTAATTACCACCCTCTAAATTAATTACCACCATCTAGATGAATTATCATCTAAATAAATTACCATCTAAGAAACAAAGAGATCTTCTGTTGAATCTGACAATTAATCTTAATGGTATACAGTCGTCTCAAATAAAACTGTGAAGGACCTCGGCGTTACTCTGGACCCTGATCTCTCTTTTGAAGAACATATCAAAACCATTTCAAGGACAGCTTTTTTCCATCTACGTAACATTGCAAAAATCAGAAACTTTCTGTCCAAAAATGATGCAGAAAAATTAACCCATGCTTTTGTCACTTCTAGGTTAGACTACTGCAATGTTCTACTTTCCGGCTACCGGATAAAGCACTAAATAAACTTCAGTTAGTGCTAAATACGGCTGCTAGAATCCTGACTAGAACCCAAAAAAAAATTGATCATATTACTCCAGTGCTAGCCTCTCTACACTGGCTTCCTGTCAAAGCAAGGGCTGATTTCAAGGTGCGTCACCTGAGTGGGTTGAGTCACTGATGTGATCATTTTGTCTGGGTTGGGTTTGCCACCCGGCACAGCCCAGAAAGGACTGGCCACCCCCGTAGCCTGGTTCCTCTCTAGGTTTCTTCCTAAGTTTGGCCTTCCTAGGGAGTTTTCCTAGCCACCGTGCTTCTACACCTGCATTGATTGCTGTTTGGGGTTTAGGCTGGGTTACTGTACAGCACTTTGAGATATCAGCTGATGTACGAAGGGCTATATAAATTATTATTTATTATTTTTATTATTTATAAATACATTTGATTTGATTTGAAATGAATTACCACCATCTATATGAATTACCATCTAAATTAATTACCACCACCTAAATAAATGACCACCATCTAAAAAAACATTGTACTTTTATTTAACTAGGCAAGTCAGTTAAGAACAAATTCTTATTTTCAATGACGGCCTAGGAACCGTGTGTAAACTGCCTGTTCAGGGGCAGAACGACAGATTTGTACCTTGTCAGCTCGGGGATTTAAACTTGCAACCTTTCAGTTACTAGTCCAACACTCTAACCACTATGCTACCCTGCAGCCCCCCAAATAAATTACCATCTAAATGAATTACCACCGCCTATATGAATTACCATCTAAATGAATTACCACCATCTTTATGAATTACCATCTAAATGAATTACCATCTATATGAATTACCACCATCTTTATGAATTACCATCTAAATGAATTACCATCTAAATGAATTACCATCTAAATGAATTACCATCTATATGAATTACCACCATCTAAATGAATTACCACCCTCTAAATGAATTACCATCTAAATGAATTGCCACCATCTTTATGAATTACCATCTAAATGAATTACCACCATCTTTATGAATTACCATCTAAATGAATTACCATCTAAATGAATTACCATCTAAATGAATTACCACCTTCTAAATGAATTACCACCATCTAAATGAATTACCATCTAAATGAATTACCATCTATATGAATTACCACCCTCTAAATGAATTACCACCCTCTAAATGAATTACCATCTATATGAATTACCATCTATATGAATTACCACCATCTAAATGAATTACCATCTATATGAATTACCACCATCTAAATGAATTACCACCATCTAAATGAATTACCACCATCTAAATGAATTACCATCTAAATGAATTACCACCTAAATGAATTACCACCCTCTAAATGAATTACCACCATCTAAATGAATTACCACCATCTAAATGAATTACCATCTAAATGAATTACCATCTAAATGAATTACCACCCTCTAAATGAATTACCATCTAAATGAATTACCATCTAAATGAATTACCATCTAAATGAATTACCATCTAAATGAATTACCACCATCTAGATGAATTACCATCTAAATGAATTACCATCTAAATGAATTACCATCTAAATGAATTACCCCATCTAGATGAATTACCATCTATATGAATTACCACCTAAATGAATTACCACCATCTATATGAATTACCATCTAAATGAATTACCATCTATATGAATTACCACCATCTATGAATTACCATCTAAATGAATTACCATCTAAATGAATTACCACCCTCCTAAATGAATTACCATCTATATGAATTACCACCTAAATGAATTACCACCATCTAAATGAATTACCATCTATATGAATTACCACCTAAATGAATTACCACCATCTATATGAATTACCATCTAAATGAATTACCATCTAAATGAATTACCATCTAAATGAATTACCATCTAAATGAATTACCATCTAAATGAATTACCACCCTCTAAATGAATTACCACCTAAATGAATTACCACCCTCTAAATGAATTACCATCTAAATGAATTACCATCTAAATGAATTACCATCTAAATGAATTACCATCTAAATGAATTACCACCCTCTAAATGAATTACCATCTATATGAATTACCATCTAAATGAATTACCACCATCTAAATGAATTACCATCTAAATGAATTACCACCATCTAAATGAATTACCACCCTCTAAATGAATTACCACCCTCTAAATGAATTACCATCTAAATGAATTACCATCTAAATGAATTACCATCTAAATGAATTACCATCTAAATGAATTACCACCATCTAAATGAATTACCACCATCTAAATGAATTACCACCCTCTAAATGAATTACCACCCTCTAAATGAATTACCATCTAAATGAATTACCATCTAAATGAATTACCACCATCTAAATGAATTACCACCATCTAAATGAATTACCACCCTCTAAATGAATTACCACCCTCTAAATGAATTACCATCTAAATGAATTACCATCTAAATGAATTACCATCTAAATGAATTACCATCTAAATGAATTACCATCTAAATGAATTACCATCTAAATGAATTACCACCCTCTAAATGAATTACCATCTATATGAATTACCACCCTCTAAATGAATTACCACCATCTAGATGAATTACCATCTAAATGAATTACCATCTAAATGAATTACCATCTAGATGAATTACCATCTAAATGAATTACCATCTAAATGAATTACCCTCTAAATGAATTACCACCCTCTAAATGAATTACCCTCTAAATGAATTACCATCTAAATGAATTACCCCCATCTAAATGAATTACCATCTAAATGAATTACCACCCTCTAAATGAATTACCCCCATCTAAATGAATTACCCCCATCTAAATGAATTACCATCTAAATGAATTACCACCCTCTAAATGAATTACCCTCTAAATGAATTACCCTCTAAATGAATTACCATCTAAATGAATTACCCCCATCTAAATGAATTACCATCTAAATGAATTACCCCCATCTAAATGAATTACCATCTAAATGAATTACCACCCTCTAAATGAATTACCATCTATATGAATTACCACCCTCTAAATGAATTACCACCATCTAAATGAATTACCATCTATATGAATTACCATCTATATGAATTACCATCTAAATGAATTACCACCCTCTAAATGAATTACCACCATCTAAATGAATTACCACCCTCTAAATGAATTACCACCATCCTAAATGAATTACCATCTAAATGAATTACCATCTAAATGAATTACCATCTAAATGAATTACCCCCTCTAAATGAATTACCACCATCTAAATGAATTACCATCTAAATGAATTACCATCTAAATGAATTACCATCTAAATGAATTACCATCTAAATGAATTACCATCTAAATGAATTACCATCTATATGAATTACCATCTAAATGAATTACCCCCTCTAAATGAATTACCACCTATATGAATTACCATCTAAATGGATACCACCCTCTAGATGAATCTAAATGGATTCCTGTCATTCTGAGCACCAGGGGATGGCTTAGCCACCCAATGCATATGGGTCTGGTAAATGTCTCAAACGTCCGATAAATTACAATCTTGCCGGTCACATTCATCTACCTGACTCCCAGCCCACCCTGTCTGTTGAACTAACCTGTGGATAAGTCAGAGCGAAGGCAAGCCACATCCTCCCAGCAGTAGAGACAGGATCACCACGGTAACAGGGTCCTGGTATATATAGTCGGGCAGGATAGAAGGACAACCTGATCTTGATCCTGCTTTGGGTCCTTCTGCTGCCGCTAGGACCCGAACCACGACCCCCTCCACCACCATGACCTGCTGACTGGAACTAAAGAGGGGGGAGGTTCAGGTTAGAGGTCAGGGGTAAGGGGTTGTAACTCACAGGATGGTCTGTGAGTGGGGGTTCTGAGGTTAGAGGTCAGGGGAGTTGCAACTCACAGGATGGTCTGTGGAGTGGGGGTTCGAGGTTAGAGGTCAGGGGGTTGCAACTCAGGATGGTCTGTGTGTGAGTGAGGGTTCGAGGTCAGAGGTCAGGGGTTGCAGCTCACAAGATGGTCTGTGTGTGAGTGGGGGTTAGAGGTCAGAGGTCAGGGGGTTGCAACTCACAGGATGGTCTGTGTGTGAGTGGGGGTTAGAGGTCAGAGGTCAGGGGGTTGCAACTCACAAGATGGTCTGTGTGCAGGAGTGGGGGTTAGAGGTCAGAGGTCAGGGGGTTGCAACTCACAGGATGGTCTGTGTGTGAGTGGGGGTTCGAGTTAGAGGTCAGGGGTTGCAACTCACAAGATGGTCTGTGTGTGAGAGTGGGGGTTAGAGGTCAGAGGTCAGGGGGTTGCAACTCACAGGATGGTCTGTGTGAGTGGGGGTTCGGGATTAGAAGGTCAGGGGTGGGGGGTTGCAACTCACAGGATGGTCTGTGTGTGAGTGGGGGTTTGAGGTCAGGGTCAGGGGGTTGCAGCTCACAGGATGGTCTGTGTGTGAGTGGGGGTTTGAGGTTAGAGGTCAGGGAGTTGCAACTCACAGGATGGTCTG